>NW_015654937.1:1560526-1571116 GCF_001515625.1 Sinocyclocheilus rhinocerous
GTTCATCTCATGCGTCTTTGGCAGTATATCAAGGTATTTCTCAGTTTCTTTGATCAAACATCTTATTCCCCTTGATGAAACAATTTTTTCTTCCTAGCTTCGGAAGGTTTTCTGTTGTACAATACATTTTAAACTTATTATAAATTATGTTGCCAGCTGTGTCACTAGGAATTTTTAGTGTCTTGGAAATGTTCTTGCAGCCATAGACTCTTTAATAAATGAAACAACTTCTGTATAGCTTTTGAGATAACGCTTTTGTTCTGGCCATTTCGCTGACTTTATAATGCGAATGGCTAAATTTATGTATGTGTAACAGCTCAAGTTACTGTAATTAGGTGTCATTATAGAATTTCCAAAGGCCTAATTGTGTTTTAACACAATTTGGTATCCTACTATGCTAGTAGTGGATTTAAAAACAGCAGTGTTGAATAGGGGTTGAATAATTATGACATAGTTGAAACAAACAAACAAACAAACACCTATATTATATATTTACATTATACTTTTAATATAACACTTCTATGAATATGAATACTTTTGGAAATGCTTACATTTTTATATAAACTGATTTTTTTATGTCATTTACTATACTGATCAAGTTTAACTTTGTCACTTTAATTAAGATTTCATTCTTTCAAAAACTCACTGTTTTGTACCAAATATAAAGGCTACTGCATAGTTAGGGTGAAATAGTGGAATAAGAACAGTGTGCATTTAGTGGAAAATTGTAACATATTTTTAAGTTTAGCATGTACAGGATGACGATGGTGATGCACCATCCAATATATTATTAAGAGAAATAAATTGAAGCATTGTCTGAATTTACTTGTTATTGCAGAAAATTGAAAATCATTTAGGAGGTTCAAAGGGCCATTTGGGACAAGAATATCTCCAGGGTAAACTTATCCCAGCTGGTATATCCTGTACGTATGTCTATGTAGTTTCAAAGTAACTTGTCCAACACTGCTGCTGCTCTACAGGTTTTAATCAGCCAGACACATATCTAAAAGTGTGGAAAAGCAGGCTAGTAAGACATAAGTCTTGTCTGTAGACTCACATGCACACAGGATACAAGTTAATAGGTGTTGTGGACTAAAACTCAGGCAACCCAAATTGTATTGATCCTGTTTTGGTGCTGTCACGGTGCTGGGCTTTGGACACATCTTATGAAAACACCAGCATCCAGCAACAACGACAACCTATCAAATCCGCTGATTTTAATTAATTTTAGTAAAATTAGTATTCAGTTAATATTTAATATAGCACTACAAGTGTGAGTGGTGTGAGTGTGATGGTTGGTGAGGAGAGGCGTTTTATAGGTATATACTTTGGCAGCGGTGTGCTGGGAGACAGGTGGCGGTAGGTCATTTCAATAATAAGTAATAATATCATCAGCTCCCTCTCAGCCCGGGGAAACACGTGCTGATGCAGGGTGTCAAGATATCCCAGCATGCTTTGAGGTTGTAAAAATAGCCCCTTCACAGCTGTGCGCTTAGGAAGAGCCACTCACTGTCAACAGACAAAATACTGAAGTCCTGATGAGCTTCACAGTATTATGCAAGTCTGTTGACAAAACACTGCTTTTTTCCCTCCATCATAAATTTACTGAATATATATTATATAATATATATATATAATATATTTTTACCCCATCATAAATACAGTATATCTTATTTTATTGGATAATGACAGTAATCATGTTAGGTTAGGTTTGATTGTTTGTTTTCATTCATTCATTCATTCATTCATTCATTATTTATACATTTCTGTTTTACTAGTTGCTGACATTTTGATCTGTAATATTACGTTTCTTCACATTCTATTAGCAGTGGATCTGATTCAGTTGAAATTTATGACATTTAAAGTTGAAATGCCCAAAAGTCAAAAATTGATGGAAATACTTTCATAGATTATAACACAAGTATATCTATTTTTTAGTTCAAAAGAGATAAAAAGGTGCTGAATAACTTGAGTTACTCTTGTGGTGTGGCCACAGTAAAATGACTGATGGCATGCTAGTTTCATCTATCTTCTGCATTTCAGGAACTTGGCGATATTTTTCCACTGGGAGGCACCATTATCTGTGTCTTGAGCAATGCTGCTGCATGGTTTTATTTACAACACACAGACAGAATACTTTCATAGATTATAGCACAAGTATATCTATTTTTTAGTTCAAAAGAGATAAAAAGGTGCTGAATAACTTGAGTTACTCTTGTGGTGTGGCCACAGTAAAATGACTGATGGCATGCTAGTTTCATCTATCTTCTGCATTTCAGGAACTTGGCGATATTTTTCCACTGGGAGGCACCATTATCTGTGTCTTGAGCAATGCTGCTGCATGGTTTTATTTACAACAGAGGTCCTAATAAATCCTTGTATGTGAAATTGACTGAAATGATGCTCTAGGGTTAGAACATAACTTGTGCTGATATGTGATTTATCTAGCATGTTACCTATGTACCTACATAACACCACTTTGTATTGTTTTAAAATATGAAAACATATTACTTTTTGCATTATATTACAGCAATATATGTTATTATACTTTAATACACTGGCTCCAAACAGTATTTGTACACTTAAAACATTCAAATATGTGAATTTCAAGAAGGTGCAGGAGCTTTTCTCAGAGCTAAGATATTGTCATTTTAAAGCTAACTAATGGGAAAAGAACAGGTTCTAACTGACCATTAAAACAAATTTATTTAAACATCCCTGCATTCTCAGAAAAAAAAGGTACAAAGCTGTCACTGAGCTGGTACCCTTTCAAGAGGTACTTACATGTACCATTTAGGTACTAATTTGTACACATTAAGCACTAATATGTACCTTTAGGGGTAAATAAGGTACAAAGGTATACCTTTCGAAATGGTAACAGTGAAAACTCATACCTTTTTTTCTGAGAGTGTGAGAAGCAAAACTGCATGAGGTATTAATACTTGTTTTCAGAGAATATGCTCTTATATATAACTATTTTTTTTCATGTGTAACATAATTACCCAAATATAACTAGGCTAGTGTGTCATGTATTTAATTTTTTTTTACATACTTATATAATTATCTATGCACACATCATTGTTTTACTTGACTTTCCTTTTCTAAATCATTTTCTCCATATGCTCTATATTCATATTCTGTTTAAATAGAGCATAAAGAACAAACAATACAGTACATGTCATTGCTCACAGATATTTTGTGTTAATACTGTCTGTGATCAGAGAAAGATTTACAAGCCTAAAATTTAATACCTACATAAATGTGACCTTCTTCACCCCCCTCCAGAATCCATCCTGTTGGCTCAGACTTGTGGCTTTAATCATCTGCGTATCTCTGCTTCATTCTGTCTATGCAATGGGCTAAAAAGTTGGGTAACACCTTACAGTTTCCATACATGTGTGGAATAATTTAGTGTTTCACTTCAACAAGGAGGACGTTTTGTTTAAATCCCCCCCCCCCAAAAAAAATTACATTGGAGCAATTAAAATAAATCTTGACTTGCACTTCCATTAACCCTGGCTGGTTTTGCGTTTCAGTGCCAGAGACTCAGCGGATTTGGCCTTTCCCTGATTTATGTTGTCTTCCTCCAGAAATCAGAGAGAGAGGAAAAAAAAACGCCATAAGTTTTTTTTTCTTGGGTGTGGGGGAGGGGGGCATAGATAAAGTCCTCATATGTTTTTTGCTCTAAGGAAAAATAATACATTTTCCACATCTATTAGAGTATGCCATAAATCTCAAACACCCAGCGAAAGCCTTCAAGGGAATACGGAGGAGACAAAGGTAGAATGTTATATTTCATGTTCAGAGTCTCTGCTGTATATGGAAATATATTTGTGTAATGTCAACATATAGAGTAGTGTTTTCTGGAGGAATGTTGAGATGTGATAAAGGAGTTATAGCTGCAGGTCATTGTACAGCCTGTAGAAGACATGTTAGGAAGTGACCATAAAACAAAACCCAAGACTTTCAATTATAAACGTTTCCTTTCCTTTCCAACATAAAGACTGAACATGAAGTGCAGGTCAATCTGAGAACATCATTAGCCCATTTTAAAACTATAAGATTCAAATGATTCCAGTCACTTTCTTTGTAATATTATCAGTGTCATACAAAATGATGATGATATACAATGATTAAGTCTAAAAGACATTACATTTTTGGAATCTAATAATTTCTTAAAAACATAAATCAGACAATGAGTGTGTGTGTTTTCAGGGAATCGAACCCATGCTCTTCTGTTGCTAGCACCATGCACTACCAATTAGGCTACATGTCATTTAATGTATTACATTTATTAATAATAATAATAATAATCAATAGCTAGATGGCTCATTAGAAGGCTGACATTCTTGGAGAGAATAAAAAAACATTTACATAAGTATTTTAAAGCAGTTTTATGTTAAAATAGTCGTAATATTTGAAAAACTATTAAAAATGAGAAAGACATGCAGGAAGACATTTTGTTGTATCTTAAAATAATCCTTTCTACATGTAAATTGTTATGGCCTCAGCAACACTAACAAATATCATTTTCATAAAGCAATTAGGCCTTCATGTATCCAAGCAGTATGGAAAATGTTTTTTTTTGGTACTTAATGGCTATATGACTTATTTTCATAGCCATTAAATCAAAACTAGTGTTGAAAAATGTATAAAGGTTTCCCAAAACATGAAACCTATGAATACAGATACACAAATACACAGTAAAGGTTACATTTCTGAAAGCGTAACACAAGAATTTCTGTTTAAGGATTACAGGAAGAATACGGAAGTAAAATGGGCTTACTTTAAGTGTTTCATGTTAACTTTAGGTAGACCGTGATGTGTTTGGGTTGATACTGAGTCTAGTCACTCAGAGCTTTATGCAAGTTAAAAATGTATTTGGTGTTTACTGTCTTTTATTGTGGAGAAACCAAGCACACATTGGCCAGGACTGAAAGCATAGCCTCCAGTAAAGATTCATAAATTAAGATAAAACAAAGCAAAACTATAATTACCAAATATCTGATTTCTAGTGCTGATGTGGATAAAAAAAATAAAAAATAATATTAATGTTTATAAGATTCATAATAATGCTAAATTAGTTTCCTTTAAACCCTTCACACTGATCTCTAAACAAATATGTTCTCAGTACTTTCGGCTCAGATATCAAGAGGAAATGAGATCATTTGTGCTAGCGGCTATTGACTGAGCTACATTTTAAGAAACTAAGCATGTGTGTGTGTGTGTGTGTGTCTGCTGGTGCACACATTCTTCATGAGAAATTAGAAACCTACAGTGCTTACTTTAACAGGTCAGTACTTGGTCTGTATGGATAAGTGCACGGGCCTGCCTTGCTCTGGGCCCAAACTCAGCAGATCTACTGAATTAAAACCCATGACAATATGAACAGTGTTTTTGCTGTTAAAGTTCACCAACCCCCCCATACACACACACACACACACACACAAAAGTTGTCATTATTCACAATTTCAGGTTATTCCAAACCATATGAAAAAAAAGACAAAAATGCCATAAAAGAAGTCCAGCTTCTGAAGCCATAGGGTGGGTTTGTGGGACAAGCAGACCAAGTTGTAATTATTTGATAACCTTCCCTTTGCCAAAGCCCTGTAATAGACCACAAATCCAAATGGACTGCAAAAATGGCAGAGTGATGAGCTGGAGCCAATGCGTGCCATTATTGTGGCCTTCACATAGAGTTGGAATACCACGATTATGAGTTCCGAGCACATGAACGATCAAGCAAAGTCGTATGTACATTTGGGAAACGTGGGAATTCTAGATGAGACACAAGTTGTGACATTGGAAGAGTCATGTCGATTAAATAATAATAATAATAATAATAATAATAATATGGAAAGTGTCTGTAGTGAATTGGAATAAATGATGTTGCATGTTTTTTAAATGTTATATGCAGTTACAGTTCATCAATCACTTTTCACAGTGAGTATGAAAACTAAATGTTCTAGTTAGATATCATGAATAAATGTGAAAGAAATTACAACTTTTCATCATTTTGAATTCATATGGTTATTCAGGTTTATTGTTCACAACATAGTTCTTATATTTTGTTTAGCCTATTTCTGTGTTATGTTTCCGATTGAATGTGTGACGTAGTAGTAATTAAATTAATAATAATTGAAGAACTTTGCAATATTAATACTGTTATATACTTGTTTATTACAGTGAAGCTGCTTTGCAATCTGAATTGAATAAAGTGCTACATAAATGTGATTTGACATGATGAACTCATTGGTATGAGATGGTGCACTTGATGGCAGAACATTACTCAATGACATCATGGACCAATTAGCATATTCATGAAGTCATCACGTCATATCAGCCCTTTACATTTGTTTCCTCTTTATACAGCCTATTTTAATGCAGCCAAATTCCCAATACAACTACTCTCATTTACATATTTTTCTGTTTCTGTTGTCAGACAACATGTTCCATTTAAACTATATGCAGTTACTTCCAATCTGCTGCTCTGCACTGCTAAAATCCAGACCTCGTCTGACAAAATCACCATACACATAAGTTAAGGACAACAGCAGTGCTGTGATTTCAGCTATATTTACATGTGAAATGACAATGAGAGAATAGAGAAAACGTTACAAACGACAGAATGTCTGCCTTGTTTATTTTGTTTGTTAATCAAAACTTTGTTTAAAAAATTGCCCCAAAATTTGCAAAATATATTTAAATATCAGCTTGTCAGTAAAAGTTGCAGCATCAATGAGAAAGTTGCTAAATTTGGTGACAAAATTCCCCAACTGGCAACACTGTTTATAATGCTTTAATGGTGATTTTGTCCTCTTTGGTGCATGACAGTCCACAGTGTTCATCAAGACTATTACATTATTTCATGAGACAAAAACAGCATACTGGTTTGGAATAGTTTAATTTATTATTATTATTATTATTATTAATTTATTTTTATATTTTTATTTATTTATTTTTAAATATTTATTTATTACCCTAATATTCCACTTTTATGCTTTTAATCAGTCCCATAATGATATATAATCTTTGGGTGGATGGGATGTGTACTTGACAATCCTACTTGCTTCAGCTTTAAATGAATAATGTTTCAATACAGAGAGGAGCTCTTTTGAGCACTATCAGTTAGCTATGTACTGGCACTGTCTCACTGGATCAGTGCAGAGAGATTCCAGGCATTTTTCATGGATTATACATTAAGCAAAGTGAAGATGAGTTACGTTCTCAAACATGAAACGAGCCGTGGTCTCCTGTGCATGCTGGATGAGCTTTAGAAGTTGTGATGCTCAGATTACACATTCCCTTGCTCATCAGAAAAGAGCATCGAAAGACTGAGGACTTACCTCTCTTTCATGCGCGTATGAATGAACAATCTGTGCAGGTCTTCCTCCTCGAGTCTTTGTACTGAGGAATCAGATACATCTCAGACAAATAAGAGGAGCCCCCTCAGTCCCCTCTCTGTGCCCTGGTATCCTCCCTCTCATCCTACAGTCGCTCCATTCTTCTGCTGGCCTGTCTAAAGCACGGCCCTGCCGCAGGCTTCAATGGGCGGCAGTGATGGGGCTGAAGCTCTGCGCTTTAATAAGGCCTGTCTGTCAGCGCTGGATTCCAGCGGTCACACAACCCCACCCTAATCCTGCCAGTCATCTCTCTCCCTTTCCCTCTCTCATTTCTCAGAAACATGCCTGTTGTTTATGATTTCGTCTGGTCAGTATAGCAGATGAACTTCCCAATGGCTTCCCGAGGGAATCAAGAAAATTTACTAGTCATAAATATTTCTACTGACCGAGAGAACTGATTTTTTCATCATTTTTATATGAGAAAAATGTTATGAGTCGCTAAGGGATCCTGGAAACGCCAAGTATACACATTATTTACACATAGAAGATTTAACACATACATGTATCATCCTTGACAATCTTCTCAAAATGGAGAAAAAAAAAACACGAGAAGCAGCTATATTCTAGGGGTGACTTAAGGTGATGTGTTTATTTTATCATTCTGACAGTCACTTGATCTGGCATGGTTTGGTGTGGGTTTGTAGGCCCTGCTGAGTCAATAACTATGTGATATGTAGTATTCCACAGCGTGTGTCTGAACCTGTGTACTGAGAGTGTGAACACACAGGTGTGTCAGTTGCTCATCCCTCTTCAGAATAGGATACATCACTCCTGTGGCTAACCACTGGAAACATGTGCTAACTTGGCGTAGATAAACTAAACATTCTGACGCAGGATGTGTGACATGAGAATAGAGGAATGAATCATCACCCGTTCCCTGATCTCATCAGGTATCACAGAAGTCGCCTCTAGAGGTAGTAGAAGATAAAGACAAACCACTTGAATGAGAGAAATTTCAACATCTAATAAGGCGGTTTAAGAAAGTCAGTCCGCCTCTGTTGAAAGAACCATTTGTTTTATTGGTAAATGCAAGAAAGTGCATTAGCTAGACTATCCTGAAAAATAGTGTCTTACTCTACCTACCGCCAGAGGCCAATTTTTTGATGCCATTTATGATTTTGATTAGTGATTGAAGTTTTTTTTTTTATTTCAATCTTTTCACATTCAAGTAGATGGGACCTGTAGGTTACTTGCATTGCTTATTTCCAAGACAGGAATCAGCTGTCTGTGGGTGATGCCAAGATAGCAGCCAAATGGACTGACTTGACTTAAAGGAATATTGTCGCCTCTCTTGACTTTAGCACCATCCCCGATACCCAATTGGAAATATTGTTGATTGAACTTGGAGGTCTTGCTGGTTAAGTTAGTCGACAGTCCTTATAGGGATACTGGCACACCTTCATCCAACACTGTAAAAATGAAAAGATACAAGGCATATTTTGGTTCCTCAGATTGCCACATTGATGAAACCCTCTAGACAACCTCTATGAACCCTATTTAGGGTGCCTCAAAGGTCCTATTGTGTACTCAGTAAACTGCAATATACATTTTAAGCACCTAAAAATCCTTTCTCTTGAAATCAGGTTACTGTTCTTGCAGGAACTACTGGGTTTCCTCTTGTAAGTTCTTTAAGAACTTTTTAAGTCCTTTAACCATCATAGCAAAGATAGAAAAGAAATGAACCCCAAATGGTGCCCAAGTACCTTCTCATTTTAACAGTGCATGCTGAGGGCCACCATCCAGAGCAAAACAGATGCTGGTGACTAAATATTCTGGTATTTTCTGTGGGTAGTTCGAGCCACTAGAAGCCTCAAACCCAGACCAATGGGAATTGCTTGACCACTGCTAGACTACCTGGTCAACCCCAATGCACTCCGCCAACTGTTAATGTACCCAGCAAACAGCTATAACTCAAGTCTCACGACTGTACCTCTGGCAATATTCCTGGCTTTGACATCACATAGCCTTCAAAACTTTGCTCCCACAACTATATATGTCACTTCTAGTGTTCCATGTCAGTGGTTTGCAGTGGCAGGACGGTGTGGACAAGATTTGAGGCTGAGTAAGTCTGGACTCATTGTGTGCTGTAGTGATTTCACAACCAAGTCCTACTCGTAGGGAAGGATATCTAACAAAGTACATTCCCCTCTATAACTCTGGTACCCAGTCAGTCCTCAGAGTAATTGAAATGCGAGGAGGGCTTGGTGGTTAATTAATGACGTTCATTAGGCTGCCTCTAACTGTTACCATTAACCTTCACAAACAGAGGGACAGCAAGTCTCTCTGCTCCCATAATTCCCTGCATTCTCAGAGTCAACCAGACACATGCTTTCCTGTGGAAACATAGTCTGCCCCTAAAATACTTCCACTCCAGATGGACTTTCACTCAGTTAAATGCCACTGAATCGGCTGCTTAAAGGTTTGAGGTTAATTTACACCATTGCATAAAATATCAGAGCTTTTAATATGATTTACACAGCGAAAGGCGCTTTAGACTTTTTTCTATTTTGAGGGCAGGAAAACACAGGATGAGGGGAAAGGGAGAAATGTATTTGGCCCTCGGCACACCAGGCCGAGCACTTAGTGTTCATTTATCACCACTGCCTGCACGGTAGCTGTCACACATGCATTTAGTTTTGGAATTTACCTTTGCAGTTTTGCATGGGGAGTCTATTTGTCACACTCATTAGCACTCTGCATTCATCTCCCTGTGGTCAGTTTAATGTACAGTGTGGTTGTGGCAGCATGTCATTTTGCCTGCATTAGTTATCAATGTTAGCATAAAGCCCTATTCCTCACCACAGCCACCAGCACAAGCCACTGCATCAATCTCATGCTTTGAAATGCTGCACATTTTCCAGGCCACAATGGGATCAGACTGAAGAAACAGTGAGCTGAAATTTGAATATTGATGTCACCTTGTCCACACACACATCCATTTTAAAGGGGTCATATGATGTTGCTAAAAAGAACATTATTTTGCGTATTTCGTGTAATGAAATGTGTTTATGCGGTTTAAGGTTAAAAAAACACATTATTTTGCACATACTGTACATTATTGTTTCTCCTCTATGCCCCGCCTTTCTGAAACGCGTCGATTTTTACAAAGCTCATCGGTCTGAAAAGTGAGGTGTGCTCTGATTGGCCAGCTATCCAGTGCGTTGTGATTGGCCGAATACCTCAAGAG
>NW_015654937.1:1572214-1584229 GCF_001515625.1 Sinocyclocheilus rhinocerous
ACAGCCTTTGTGCACAGACGCATTGTAGGCTACTCTCCCAGTTTCAGGAAACAGTCCTCCATAAAATGCGCTGCACACATCTGAATATTTGGGTTGAACTGTTCTGGAACAGTGTTGTAAATACAACTTTACCACTGATTACTAGTCGTGTCCTCTTTTGGAAGGCCAAACAAAGTAGTTTCGCTTTCGCAACTAAACACACAGCGTCTCCACAACATGGCGGTGGCGGCGGCAGCAACAATAAAGTTATGCCTTCTTTCTTTGCGTGAACATTTGGGCGGTGTTATGCAAATCTTCCCACATCGTGACGTAGACATGTGGGGGCGTGTTTAAACGAGGCGTTTTAGGAGGGTGTGGACCAGTCTTAACTTTTATAAAGAATATCTCTTTGGGTTTGAGACTTTAGTCTTTGCAACTTTAGGGATCTTATCTATTCACGAACAGCTTGTAACACTCCAAAGAGAAAGGAAAACATGAAATCGCATCATACGACCCCTTTAAGCCATTTGTAAGTATTTTTATAATGAAAAAACGGAGATGAATGAAAGATCAATGGAAAGAAAATGGAAAAATATAGCTAGCTAGCTAGATATATATAGATTAGATAGATAGATAGATAGATAGATAGACAGATAGATTAGTTATTTCTGCTGATATATTAACTGTTAGCACTGGAGTAAATCTAAGTTAAGAGTTAATAAGGATTAAGTCAGCATTAGTGTTAAGGTAAAAGTTGGGTCAAGTTTATCATTGTCATTTTCATCATAATCAGCAGGGCTCATATTGCAATGTAAGGCTTGTTAGGGCTTAGCAAATGCTTGCCTTTATGAAACATTTCAGACGACAGCGTTGGAACATATTGTTTTCATGGCTTTGGTGGTGGCATTTTAGCTTTATCCAAATAAAAACACTAGGTTAATAATGGACCTCCTAAATGCTAATAAAACACACCTGATTACAACCCTTTTTCCTATTATACATCTGTCCCTGAATCTTTTATATATCTGCCTAATACTATCAGTGATATAATATATTTGCAATGTGCAAATATATCAGGTTACGCTACTACTTAAGCATTCAGTTTAACAAGATGGAAACTAATGCATTATGAGATCAAGTGCACAAATACGCATAGGAGATCACTCACTGTAGACACAGTGTCAAATCAGTGGGTCACTCAGGTAAACAAATTCACTCTGCACTAATGCCTCAGTTTTTTTTTTTAAATTTCCCATCTATACTAAACTTGTGTTAAAATTAAGGAAAGTGTATTATGGACTTATTCATGAGAACTTAACATGTAAACATTTATGGTATATACATGTATACAATTAAATGATATATACAGATTATTATTTATTTATTTATTTTTAACCAAGAATCACTGTGAATATTATTGTTTAACATGCAAAGAGAACAATTGAGATTTTAGGACTGCATCAAGTTCAAGGCTCGTCTGTGTTTATTTCTACAAAATCTGAAAAATGTTATTACCATTTAATGTCATTACCATCACATTTGATATCAAGAATCCACACCATTGCACAAAATCCACTGGAAGGTGGAAGATCAGATCTAAATTCCAATTGAAACATAATTTGACAGAGTTTTACTTTTCCAGATTTTAAGTGTCAAAAAGTGCCCTTAATGTTAAAGGTTTCCTATACTCTAGAGTTTTGAGAATAAAGGTTCAGTCAGTCAAGGCTCAAACTAAACAAAAGTAAAGGACTTGTTTAACCAAAACGAGACTTGTTTTGTTTAGCTAAGTACATGTGATGATTTTCATGGGGTGGTAGATTTTAAGTGTTGTCTCTTTCTTACAAACTCTCCACCTTTTAACACCCTCTCAGTAGCGTCAACAGCTGCCATGCTCTGTGGAACGATGACATGCCTGTGTATGCATGTGAAGGTGAAGATTCCACATGTGCCAGAGCGTTTGATTATGCTGTTCCTGTTGGTTTGATCTCCTGTCACTGTCAGGAAGCTGTGTTGATTTTAACAAGTCAGACTTGTAAATCACTGTTGAGAAATGGGCTCTCCTTCACCCCACACCCCCTACCTCTCTCCCTGTTCTTTATTTCAGAATCTTTCAGTGGATCGGTGGTTTAATACCTGTAGCAAGTAAAGACATGAACACTCATTCCAATGGGTGAAGGTATGACAGAATGTCAGTGTTTGCAAAGTTGGATTAGATAAAGGCACCTATAATCTTTTGTGTAGCTCAGCTTCATCCGAACATGTATACATGCTAATCAATCCCAGGCTTGTTGGAAATATGTGCCTTTGGCAACATTTCTGCGAAATGATTATGTTGCTTATTGCACATTTCGCAACACTTTCAAAGTGAAATGTCTAATCAGTGGCTCTAAAAGTGTGTTCAGTTCTCCTTAAAATCGATAACATGAAAGTGGTAATGCTTTATTACATTGGTTGTTGTATGTATCACAGCAATTTGAAAATCAAATGTCAGATTAGTGGCGCTAAATGATTAATGCTTTATCACGTTAGCTTGCTTCTCCAAGTTTCTGAGCTCTTTTATCAAGAGTCATGACTTATGTTTCTTAGAACTCGTTGCTGAGTGCTTCACATCACAAGTACAGCGCTGTACCAGGTGAGCTACTGAGCAAGTTTACTACGTTGGTAGTATGTTAATTATGTGATGCAAATGTGAAAATGTATTTGTTTACAAATCATGCACTATGGTAAAAGTGTTTTGAGGTCATAACATAGTATTGTGCAAAGAACCACAAGAAAATAAGTTTTTATTAATCAGTAATCTGCCCCATGATTATGATTTGTGTGAAAGAAGTTATCAAAAGGCATCTACATTTTGAAAGAGCTTTTGTGATGCAAACACTATGTAGCCATCTCATTAGGTTTTTGCAGCATACTAACAGAACAGTGTTCGCTTCAGACGTGCAGATTTATCTGGTCTAGCCTTGAGAGTGGCGTGCTTTCGGGACAGGTGGAGAAAGGCAGTGAAGAGCAGGCAGCTGCTGAGTGAGTGAGGAGGTCACGTCTGAACCTCTGCCATAACATGAATGTCAGCCATAAATTCTGCTGCTGCTGCTCTCATTTCACACTATGGCCTCTTGCATCTCTTGTCCTCACGCTTTTCCTCTTCCTGCACAACCCACCGCTGTTTATTTTCAGCCCACTCTATACTCCAAAGGCCAGTGAAGTAATTATTTCATGAAGTTACACCTTGGCCCCAGCAGATGACTGATCTTGGCGTGCACTTTAAAGGCTGAGGTGTGATCGAGTGTGGCCGGCAGGCAGCCAGGAGAGAATAACATGTCTACATCAAATTGGACAAATGTTCGGCTTGGCCAAGTGATGGGAACACCAGCGGGCGTCTGTCACTGAGACATCCTGCCTCTCAGCCAGAATTAATTAATCAATTATTGTACAGAAAGGCAACTGCCTATTTTAGCAGCTCTGTTCGCAATACAAATTAGATATGTATGTAAAAATGTGAAGAATTTCAGGACATGCCGGACACACCAGCAATGGGTGTGATCAAAGTGGGGACCTTGTGATATGCTTGTGGTTTGCTCTATGAAGGCCAAAACATGGCATCATCACTTCCATTTTAGTGCAACCAAACGGTTGCACGGGTTGCATATGAAGCCAGCCAGCAGATAGCAGCAGCTGCTGTGCATTTGTGCCTGGCTCCCTTCCAAAGGCCTCTCTCTGTTCTAACACTGCGTTCCATTCACAAAGGCCTTGCATTTACTGATGCCTGGAAGATATGGAAACAAAATGCAAGGCTACTGTTAGCGTTGCATTTTTTCGATTATCAAATAGTTTCCTTGCAACTGAATGTTGGAAGATAAACAATTCTATGCAGTGCTTGCATTCGTTTTGCAGTTATACGATTACTGTATTAGAATAAACAAGCCTAAGATGGTTTGCTAGTCTTATTAGCATAAGAGCTATTTTATGCTGGTCCATCAGGTCTTCAAGGTGGTGTTTAGCAGTCCCCCCGCTTGACCAGTTGACAAATGGCCCAAACCCCTCTATCCAGCTTGGTTAGACCAGTTTTATTTGCTTAAAGTGAATGTTTATCATTAACTGTGTATTTCTCCCTTGATGCTGCCAAGTTTGCGTGACATCATGCATACTGGTGAAATTTAATTTTTTTTAGATTTCCACAAAACCTCCCATGTTGGACAAACAGACGTTCTAATGCACTTTTTTTCCTAGCAGGAAGCTGGAAATTCTGACTTTCCGAATTAAATGGAATGTAGCATGTGTGTACACCATGCAGAGCCAGGCTTAGCTTAAAACCACACAACAGCGTGAGGCACTGTTCTTGAAGGATTACATTCAACCCCACAATGTCGTGTGTCTGTGATCCAGAGACATGCAGAATTATGAACTCCTCCCTGTGGGACTACATCCCATTTTCTACGGGGGAATCTTACGAGGACGATGTCATTCCGATGGGGCTTTTTAGCTTGGCCACACTCTGGCTCAAATTAGATACGCATATTCGATTTGGTCCTTGAGGAAACATGCCCACTATTGCAACGTCAGCTTGTCACGCATACATGCACTGATCTTATGTCATATGCATTTTCAGATGGTTTTTGATGACAGGACTTCCTCTGCCAGAATATTGATCAGTTGCTTGACGGAAGAAGGAGATGTAACAGACTGGATTCTTGTCACAAACATTTATATTTATGCATTCAGCAAACAATTTTATCCAAGGCGACTTATGTTGCTTTCAAGGTATAGACTTATCATTTCTTTTAAAAAGTTCTTGCATTCACTGGGAACTGAAGCCATGACCTTTGGTGTTGCTAGCGCCATGCTCTACAATTTTAGCTACAGGAAAGTTGAACATAACTCAATTTCAATAGTTCTGTTCCAACTAAGCTCCCTTGCTGTCTATTGCCTACATACTGTTGGCTGCTACCTTTTAATGTAGCTAACCAAAAATTCTACATAGGCAACAATTCTATGGCTGTGGCTAAAAGCTTAGGGAGATGACTTGTTGTCTCGCTATAAGACAATGACTTTTCATTCAAAGATGGCTTTTGAAGGTAAATGATTTTGAGTCTGATTTCAGACCAGACTTCTGAGGCAGCATAACAATCTAATGAAATACAACAAAATAGACAGAACTTGGGTAATCGTCAAGTAAATATTTATGTACCAAACTACTAATTTCTTGCTAGAAATGAAGTCAACAATTGGGCAAAAACCTACATTTATACACAAACTGACCACCAAAAGCAACTTTCAGATGATCTTTTTTCTTCTTCTTCAATTCTCTCATCGACCTGCATGGACCAGGAACATAACTGTCACCGTCCCACCTGTGGGATGCTTGGCGCTCTTTTTTTGTTGTTGTCCTTTTTCTCTATCAAATATTTTAGTAATCATCATAAGCCATATATCATTTGAAAGCTTAGAAGCCCAAGATTCATCCTGTGAAAACCATTTTGAAATCGGACATTGCGTTACCATGGAAATGGAATCTCACAGGAACCTCAATTTTTTTCATATCAACTTCAAATTTGGAACATAACTTATTTAGACATAAGGCTTTAATTTTATACCAATTTTAGAGTAAAACCTGTTATGTAAAATATTTATTATATATCAAATAAAATTAATATAGTGCATTTTCTTTACAGTAAATTTAAACTACCATAACTTTTTGATACTTTTTTTAAAAAAAGATTCCACTTTTGCGATAATCTGCTGATTTTCTTCTTTAAAAAGAGACCAACTTTATGTCTGTATTCTAAAGTGTTCATAAATTACAACAATTTAAGGTTGGATAGTGCACCTGCATGCCTATTTTAAAAAATGGGGGGTGACATTTAAGGGGTTAATGCTGCCTTCAAAAAAACGAAGGTATCTCAGTAGACAGGATGTGACACGATTATTGGATTTGGATGTGACATTGCTTTCCTACCTCCATATGCTACCTTCGGAGGCAACATTTTTGAGCTTTCGGACACAGCCCATGCATCATACAAATTATGCTCTTCACACAAAGTGTATGGGACTTTCTACTTACAAGTAATTTCAGTGGAGTCTGCAGTTAGCATGTTGCTAAGCTAACAACATGACACTCTAATAAGCATTAAAATACATGACAAATGACAAATATTTTATGAATAGTCTGTTTTAAATTATATTAAATTATATTATATTATACTGATACTAAACTAGTACTGATACTTTTTATTGACACTTTTTAATGAATTATATTTAGAATGGCTTCATTTGTCACCTTGGATGGATTTTTCAGTTTTACAATGCATTATGGTAATGAATTCTCTGCAGATGCGATAGATGCAATGCTACCACAAAAGGAAGGTATCTTACCTTTTAAGAACTTTGCATTGAGAGAGCATCTATTATGGCTGAAAATGCTGACTACATTGACAGCTCACAGAAGTGCTATGTATTTTTTGGGCCGCAAACCATGTCAGTGCATTAGTTTTGACCTTATTGTAAACTGCCCCCTCAGCTTCTCTTAGAACACATTGACGTGTGAGAACGAGTTTTTCCAGCAAGGTTAACATCTGAGGGAGTGTGTTTGGGGCTGCCCAGAGGCCTGCTGTTTCCTGCTGATGTACAGCTTGAATGATTTACCGGCTCTCAGATAAAAGACAGTCACAGGCCCAGTGTGTCTTAAATAAAATCTGTGCTCGCTCTCTTTTTCACTACAGTTAATGGCTATGTTCGGCACAGTAGGGCTCACACATGCTCACTATGAAGGCTCCAGAGGAGTGGGGCCTGCTATGCACACAGATCATAAAAAGACCAAAGACACACTGGCGCAAGAGCTGTCTCTGTTTTTTTCAAGTTATAAATAGAAAAATGCTAATAAACATTTATGGTGTGGCCATAAATCCCCTCCAGTATAAATGGTTGACAATAAGTTCCGTTATCTTCTGCAGTGTCATTTCAATGCCCTGTGGAGCTCAACCCATTACTCATATGGCTGCCATGTGGTCACGCCCCATGGCAGTCATGTCCTCTCATCTCCACCAATCAGCTGACTGGAGTGGGACAAGCTTTGACCCTGTGTGTCCTCTTCATGACTTCCTAAACAGGCCCATTCATCTGCAGCCCTGCTGCCCAAGCACTTCAAGCAGGGAGAGGCAAAATATTATTTTCTATTATTACATGGCTTGATTGACTTAATTCTGATAGGTCAAAAAAATGACCACTGAACTGTATAATTGACTGTTGTCAACTGATTCTTAAATTGTTGTGCAAGTATGCTAGTACATGGCTAGCATACATATGGCTCACATGATAATATATGTATGCAAAAAAAGATTAAATACAAATGAACTGACCAAATCGTGTCTTAAACGAAATATAGTCGATATTAATATGTGGGTCATCCACTGAGAATTTTGAGACATACCTATTCATTTTATATTAGCTATTTCTGCAGCTTGAATAGAGAAAATATTCTCCTCATGAATCATATATTGATAGTTACTTCTTGAATCTGTTATCTGCTGTATCACTTCAGACAAAACCAGTCCAGAGAGCATTTAGATTCGATTAGAATGGTTCACAAGGATTAAGCATTTAGCATCATAGCCATGCTTCAGGATTCTGATGGATTGAGTTGAAGATACAAGGAGACTTTTGTATTTTAGTGTACATTGTATACAATAAGTAAATATTGTAATGATTAAACATTGGTTCTTAATTAGATTTTTTTATATACTGAGATTGTTTGGGATGGTAAGGATATGCGTTTTGTGTGTAATTGTGATTCTGTTTGTGTGTGTCTACGTCTGAGGGTGTGTGTCGCTGTAACAATCACAAGCAGTGATGGATTGTGTTATGTTTTTAAAGCTAATTAGCGTCTGGGCCAGTATCTGGCCTCATTAATCTTCTGCCCAGTAAATAACCAGAATTGACAAAATAACTGAGTTTGGCTAATGATGGTAGATGTTGCCTTTGTTTCTAATGACGGTCATTAACCTCTCAATGGCTAAATAATAGCATCTTAATTAATTTGTTTCAAAGGGAAAGTTTTTAGTGCAATTTAATTATATTAATGGGCAGCCACAAGGTGCACGGCAAGAGGAATCACGGCCTGCCTGCCCACATACACATGAACACTCGCATACTCTCGCATGTGTACGGTTGCTTTTGCAACTGACACACTTGTCACCTGCCAAGCAGCATTGCAGCTCGGCACTGAACTGTGATGAACACATTTTACTCATCCATGCAGCACAAGACACAAAACAATAAGGTTTTACCTTTTTGCAGAAAGACTACACACTCTAAACCGTATAAGACAACTCTATTTAAGCTTACCCATTTCTATTAAAGAACAGTCACCTACAGTATTTCTTTGAAGCAAACATATGAAACAATCTTTTTTTTTTTGAAAAACATTGCATCAAGGTATGCTAAAATGCATTGCAATGCATTAGTCCAACAATGAAAATTCAATGTTTAGATTATGCAATTTAATTGTTGATTGTAATCAATATAATATTGTTTTATAATGCACCATCTAAAATACTAGCTTTTAGCTAGTCTTTAGCTACAGTATATTTAATAGCAAAAATCCAAACATCCAAACTAATTCCAGGGTGGATATGCGTACAACCTGGTTTATATTTATAACCTGGTCAATACTGTATTACAATAATAATTCCCTAGTTCCATTTCAGTCGGTCACTCTTGACGTCACGTCGGTAATGACCGACGAATTGGGATCTCGCTTTGAGAGACCAATCTACTTCGAGTGTAAACTAAATGAGCCAATGGACATTGGCATGCGATGATTGCATCCAGCTGCCGCTGATCACAGCGTGAGCATAAAAAGGCAGCAGGTGCAACGCATACCAGCTTTTCGCTTCGGAGCCGAGCGATCACATTGTTTTGCTCCTGACTACTCTACTGAGAGAAGAAGACTGAACGAGTTCAGTGCGCTCTTTGAGAGCTCTTCGTGTTGGCGGTACGGCGCTTCAGCGGGTGCTTCAGTGGTGGTGGTTTCCCGTGTCGAGTGGGTTGCACACATCAGGCTGCACTACCCCGTTTGTGTTGCAGGTGGCCATCTCCCCTGTGCGCTTCAGCATGCTGAACAAGCTTTTTCCCTAAAAGAGCATTCACAGGTGCGTCTTCTTAAAGATGACGTTGCATCTGGCAAACTCAACATTGCAGCTTTGTAAAGACGAAGTTGCGTCTTGCTACAAGCAACGTATCGCCTGTGCGTTTCTGGATGCGGTCGTTACCTGGTGTCGGTTGATGGTCACGATCACTGCCTCACATGTCTGGGCATTAAGCACGCTGAGGTGACGTTTGTGGATGAGTCATGTTCTTATTGCGGGAAGATGACCATCTTGGAGTTGTGGGCCAAGCTCCATTACCTCAAAAGTGGCGGAGCTCCGTTGCCTCTGCCTCGATCTAGTTCTCGTCATGGCGGCAGTCAGGCGGGGCCTACTTCAGGCAGCAGCACGGGCATTCTGAGGGTAACAGTGATGGCGAACCCTCCATGGAACCAACCCTCGGGGGACCATCGCTCCTCTTGCACTCCGCAACCAGTTGAGCTGCCAAAGGAACGTGTTGGGCCCTCTACAGGGAGTGTACCAGCAGTATCCTTCGGCGCTCCTCCTGACGATCGGATGTCGATCGCTGCATCGGAGGGTGAGCCGGAGCTTTTTGGAGAGGAAGATTCGGCTGCGCTGCTTCCCTCTGGGACTGTAGCAATGCCTGAATCAGATCAGGAAATGACAGCTATGCTTTCCCAGGCCGTCGTAAGGGGAGGGCTCGAGTGGAGACCTCAACCGTGTCCCGAGCCCTCAAGGTTGGACGATTGGTTCTTTGGGGTGGCCCGCGCTGGTCCTAATACCACCTCCACCCGGCAGGGCAAACTCTGTCTCCCCTCCCGGGTCTGTAGGTACTCGTCTGGTCTGTCCGGCGATGCTTATGTGGCCTGTGGAGAAGCTGCCTCCGCCTTACACGCTATGGTGTTACTGCAGGTTCTTCAGGCTAAAGTACTGAGGGACCTGCATGAGGGTGGTCACGATCCGGAAGTTCTGAAAGAGCTCCGACCCGCAACTGACCTCACTCTCCGAGCGACGAAGGTCACTGCGAGTTCTCTGGGTCGTGCAATGTCCACACTTGTGGTCCAGGAGCATCACCCCTGGCTGTGTCTGGTCGACATGAGGGATGCTGACAAGTTCGGTTCCTCAAGGTCCGAGACTTCGGCAACGCAGTCGAGAACATGGCCCTGCAGTTCTCGGCTGCACAGGAGCAGACTGAGGCGATCCGACATGTCGTGTGGGCAGCTGCTGCCTCCACCCATCCGCTGGCCGCAGCGCCCCAGACTGCTTTTCACCGAGGGTGGCGCCCTACGTCAACTCCCGCTCCCGCACCGCATCCGCAGCAGCCTCAAGCAAGCGGCGCTGGACGTAGGCAGGCCGCCCCACCCATCCAGGCCCCCATCAAACCTGGCGGTGAGCGGAAAAGCAGGAGGCCCTGAGACGGGTGACCCAGAGACAGAGGGAACTGTTCTTTGGGGGATGGTGAATGCACCGCTCTCTCCCCCAGAGGAGGGCCGGGTGGAGAATCTGGTTTCCAAAAATCTCGACAGGAGAGCGGTTTTCTCTGTTCTCTTTTCTCTTGGGACCCAGAGGGCATGGAGAGTCGCGGACGGACCAACACCGGACCACACTCATCCTCTTCTCTCTCCAGCAGGCAGCAGCGGGCGGTTCGAGAGTGTCATCAAAAGCCCTACTCACGCAAACTCTGTCAAACTGTGGAACCAGGAAAGCATTGCACCGCACACTCAGACCCCTCTTCTGTCCATCCACGGACCGGGACGAGGAGCAGGTCCTCCTTGTGGCGCCCTACTGGCCCACTTGGACCTGGTTCCCGGAGCTAATGCTCCTTGTGACAGCCCCTCCCTGGCAGATTCCTCTGAGGAAGGATCTACTGACCCTTTGGCACCTGCGTCCAGACCTCTGGAAACTTCACGTCAGGTCTCTGGACGGGACGCGGAGGTTCTAGGTGGCCTACCCCAACAGGTAGTAGACACCATCACTTCAGCAAGAGCACAGTCTACGAGACATGTTTATGCCTTGAAGTGGAACCTGTTCGTCGAGTGGTGTTCTTCTCACCGAGAGGACCCCCGAAGATGCTCGATTAAAGTCGTGCTGTCCTTTTTGCAGCAGGGTTGGAGCGAAGGCTGTCTCCCTCCACCCTTAAAGTCTATGTAGCTGCGATTACTGCATACCACGACCCCGTGGAAGGAAAGTCGGTAGGGAGGACTTTCCCTCTATACCCTCTTGGGACCTGACTCTAGTGCTCAAAGCACTACAGCAGGGCCCATTTGAGCTTTTGCAGTCAGTCGAGCTTTTATTTCAATGAAAACTGCATTGACCTCCATCAAGAGGGTAGGGGACCTGCAAGCATTTTCGGTCGACGGAAAGGTTCATTCAAGATGGCGCCGTGTGTGTTGGCTGGCCGTCGTTCCGTGTTGTCTATTTTAATGTTTTTTGTTTTATTTGTATGTCTTATTAGCCCTAACTATTCTCTCTGGACTTATGACTGCAAAACTTTGCTTCACATTCGTGCAGTGACGGACGATCTCACTCGGAGTGGAAAGTGTTGTTTTCACCCGCGATTCATGCCGTCTATGTCAGTGGAGCCTTGGCTCGGCCTAGAGTGTGGGTACCGGCGCACTCGGCGGATTCGGAGCAATCGCCGTCGGAAGCATGGCAGACTGGCGGGCTTCACTGTTAAAGCTAGAGCGTCATGGATGTCAGAGAGACGCCTGTTGACTTCGGGAGACTTTTCGAGTGAGAGACTCTCCTGCTTGCGTCCAGTTTGCCCGGACTTTTGGATACCATCGTCGCGGGCTGTGACTGAGGAGTAAATATTAACAATTTGTGTTATATCGAGTCGGCTGGAGCCTGGTATGGCATTGGTTAATGCAAGATCACTCTTAAACAAAACGTTTATTTTAAATGACTTTTTTGACTTTTTTAATTTGGACTTTGTTTA
>NW_015654937.1:1585548-1586871 GCF_001515625.1 Sinocyclocheilus rhinocerous
CGCCATATTGGCCCAGTCGGACCTGGTTCCCGGAACTGATGCTCCTCGCGACAGGCCCTCCTTGGCCGATTCCTCTGAGGAAGGATCTACTGACCCTTTGGCACCTGCGTCCAGACCTCTGGAAACTTCACGTCAGGTCTCTGGACGGGACGCGGAGGTTCTAGGTGGCCTACCCCAACAGGTAGTAGACACCATCACTTCAGCAAGAGCACAGTCTACGAGACATGTTTATGCCTTGAAGTGGAACCTGTTCGTCGAGTGGTGTTCTTCTCACCGAGAGGACCCCCGAAGATGCTCGATTAAAGTCGTGCTGTCCTTTTTGCAGCAGGGTTGGAGCGAAGGCTGTCTCCCTCCACCCTTAAAGTCTATGTAGCTGCGATTACTGCATACCACGACCCCGTGGAAGGAAAGTCGGTAGGGAGGACTTTCCCTCTATACCCTCTTGGGACCTGACTCTAGTGCTCAAAGCACTACAGCAGGGCCCATTTGAGCTTTTGCAGTCAGTCGAGCTTTTATTTCAATGAAAACTGCATTGACCTCCATCAAGAGGGTAGGGGACCTGCAAGCATTTTCGGTCGACGGAAAGGTTCATTCAAGATGGCGCCGTGTGTGTTGGCTGGCCGTCGTTCCGTGTTGTCTATTTTAATGTTTTTTGTTTTATTTGTATGTCTTATTAGCCCTAACTATTCTCTCTGGACTTATGACTGCAAAACTTTGCTTCACATTCGTGCAGTGACGGACGATCTCACTCGGAGTGGAAAGTGTTGTTTTCACCCACGATTCATGCCATCTATGTCAGTGGAACCTTGGCTCGGCCTAGAGTGTGGGTACCGGCGAACTCGGCGGATTCGGAGCAATCGCCGTCGGAAGCATGGCAGACTGGCGGGCTTCACTGTTAAAGCTAGAGCGTCATGGATGTCAGAGAGACGCCTGTTGACTTCGGGAGACTTTTCGAGTGAGAGACTCTCCTGCTTGCGTCCAGTTTGCCCGGACTTTTGGATACCATCGTTGCGGGCAGTGACTCAGCGACACAGTTTTCGAGAGGAGTAAATATTAACAATTTGTGCTATATCGAATCGGCTGTGGTTCCGGTTGGAGCCTCATTGTCTACGCTGGAGCCTGGTACAGTAAATATGGCATTGGTTAATGCAAGATCACTCTTAAACAAAACGTTTATTTTAAATGACTTTTTTATACAACATGATTTGGACTTTCTGTTTATTTCTGAAACCTGGCTTAATGTTGGCGACACACACGCCCTGATTGAACTTTCTCCATATGACTGTACATTTTTTAGCACCCCTAGAACTACTGGCCGGGGTG
>NW_015654937.1:1587472-1588543 GCF_001515625.1 Sinocyclocheilus rhinocerous
TCCCCTCGGCAGCCAGACGTGGCGGAACGTCCGGTGGCAGGCCCTCACTTGATGAAAACGTGAGAACCAGTAGAGGGCTGGGTTCCATATGTAGAGACCTAATTGGATCCCATATGTGTTAAGTCCACGGTATAGCCTCAGAGCGCGTGTTTCCCCTGCAGACTTCTGCCATTTCCAAGAGGGTTATAATCACCTCTAATCTTCCATATGCACCTAAACGGTTGTTCATATGTGTAAGTGCTTCCGAATCCTCCTTCGGGCAGGATGGGTCTTCCGCAACGTTCCTGTTACAAGTGGTACGGGTACGTTTTCCCAGTGTTATCCAGTCTCACTGAGTGGGTAGTGCTATTACAACAGTGACTGGTCTTCTTGTTGTGAGCCCCGGCCTACGCCGAAAAGGGGGTGCAGGAGGCTGGCACAGGACACTGGAAGGGGCAGCATCCATGGCGTTTTGGTAGGGATCCCAATTCGTCGGTCATTACCGACGTGACGTCGAGTGTGACCGACTGAAAGGGAACGTTTCGGTTACGTATGTAACCCTCGTTCCCTGAAGGAGGGAATGGAGATGTCACATCCCATCGCCACGGCTGCTGTACCACCGCTGAGCGGCCGGGTTACCGGTTCGGCTCCACAGCAAAAACCTGGTATGCGTTGCACCTGCAGCCTTTTAATGCTCAAGCTGTGATCAGCGGCAGCTGGATGCAATCATCGCATGTCCATTGGCTCGTTTAGTTTACACAAGTAGATTGGTCTCTTGAAGCGAGATCCCAATTCGTTGGTCATTACCGATGTGCAGTGGTGGAGGTAACGAATTACAACTACTCACGTTACTGTAATTAAGTAGTTTTTTCGGGTACTTGTACTTTATTGAGTATATTTTTAAAGCTGTACTTTTACTTGTACTTAAGTACAAATTAAGCAAAATAATCAACTTAATTACTTTTAAATCATAGTTCGTTACTGAGTACACCCACAATTTGAATTAATATTCAAACCTTTGATAGCACTTCAGTAGCCAATAAAGATATCCGATCGTAAACGGACCAATAAAAGCCCTGATATCTGAACCGG
>NW_015654937.1:1589270-1590050 GCF_001515625.1 Sinocyclocheilus rhinocerous
ATATTTTTAAAGCTGTACTTTTACTTGTACTTAAGTACAAATTAAGCAAAATAATCTACTTCATTACTTTTAAATCATAGTTCGTTACTGAGTACGCCCACAATTTGAATTGATATTCAAACCTTTGACAGCACTTTAGTAGCCAATAAAGATATGCGATCGTAAAGGGACCAATAAAAGCCCTGATATCTGAACCGGGAAAAGCCGCCGCTGCAGCAGGTGAAGAGCTGATCAGACAGTGAGGGAGCTCAGCTTAATTTATGGACTCAAAGTTTGGAGAAACAAACTACATGGTAGTGCTATCATAAATATCTATACTTTGATACCGATACTGAAATATCTGACACGGACACGGTTCCATTACTCATTTTCCACAGTATCTACCGAATAGGCTATGTCACCGATACAAGCTGCGTCTCACTTTCCTCTCCGACAGTGAGTTTGACACGCATCCGCCTCCCGTCAGTTACAGTCTGAATGTCCGCGGGGGATTGCAGGTATTCCGCATAATTTTAATCATTCCCGCGCAAATGTGGCGAGCGCTTTATTGTAACATGAGAACACAGTCATGTAATCGCAGAAAATTGGATGCGAGCTCTCAAATAGGCCTAACTTATACAAATGAACTGCCTGTCCTCTCACTCCGATATTGCTTGTGTGCAGACTGTGCAATCGCGATCTCTCCGTGCTTTTAAAGTAGAAATTATTTAACTTTGCTCATGGCTTAAACTTTGTCAAAATTTATCAACCATTCAGAATAGATCCACGCCTGATCGATGA
>NW_015654937.1:1592633-1600405 GCF_001515625.1 Sinocyclocheilus rhinocerous
GGAGCTCAGCGTAATTTATGGACTCAAAGTTTGGAGAAACAAACTACATGGTAGTGTTATCATAAATATCTATATTTTGATACCGATACTGAAATATCTGACACGGTTCCATTACTCATTTTCCACAGTATCTACCGAATAGGCTATGTCACCGATACAAGCTGCGTCTCACTTTCCTCTCCGACAGTGAGTTTGACACGCATCCGCCTCCTGTCAATTACAGAGTCTGAATGTCCGCGCTGGATTACAGGTATTCCGCATAATTTTAATCATTCCCGCGCAAATGTGGCGAGCGCTTTATTGTAACATGAGAACACAGTCATGTAATCGCAGAAAATTGGATGCGAGCTCTCAAATAGGCCTAACTTATACAAATGAACTGCCTGTCCTCTCACTCCGATATTGCTTGTGCGCAGACTGTGTGCAATCGCGATCTCTCCGTGCTTTTAAAGTAAAAATTATTTCTCTTTGCTCCTGGATTAAACTTTGTCAAAAGTTATCAACCATTCAGAATAGATCCACGCTTGACCGATGAAAATCCTACTGGAAATGTTATTGTCTGTAAGTGAAATGCACCAGAAAGTCTTTCAGCAATCAAAGATGGAAGTTTAATTTCTTTACAATGTAAATTTATGCTAGAAATGTTTTGGAATGGGATATTTGTCTGATTTCTACAAATAAATATCCTAGTCTGCCTAACTGCATCACTACATTGTACAGTCATTACAGGTTAAAGCCATCTGATGTTCCATTTATCTAAATAAATAGGCCTAACATATATGGCTCTTAAATCACTGCTTATAAAAATTCAGTGTTGTCATATTTTGAATACCTCAGACTGAATTGAGGTCATTTGTTTTATAATTTTATTACTGACTGTGTACTTGTCTTTTTTTTTTGTAAATTCAATTCAGTTTTAAATCAAATTTAAAATCAAGCTTCCTTGTGCTCTAAGCTTTTGTAACAATGTTAACCTATTTTAAAGACAAATACACAAAATGAGCAAATGTTTAGGATTAAGATTTTTGTAATGGTATTGAAAATGTTTAGTTGTCATGAAATCAAATATGACCCTACTTACTTTTTTAGTGCACATTGCTAGTCTTGTGGTGAACAATTGAACCGTGCAAGTCAATACACTGGGAAAAAAATTGTCTGCCGTTTTAGGCGTTCTCGCTCAAGAATCCTCTTAAGTCATGACGTAAGGACTTTTTTCCGGGTCCAAACCTCTACTTATTTCACTTGAGAATACTATCTCAACAGCCATTTATGAGCATTATTTAATTAATATTACATATTTAAGCTAAGCATTAAAAAATTTGCTGTGCACACTACAGTCTCCGTGCTCACAGTGTCTCAGACACTAATATTTTAGCTGTATAACTGTCAGGCCATCTGGGATTTCAGTATGGAGATAAAGGTTAGCATGATAATTTTTCAGTATTACATGACATCGTGAGTGTGTACAGTATATGCACAGTTTGTTGTTTTTTGGGGGGTGTCTGGCAGAGCGTTAGAACCCAGAAGCGGTGAAGCGCGATATCAGACGTAACAAGCAAATATTCTTAACCACTCCTATCCAACCGTGAATCTGCTATGAGCAAGAGGTGGAGTGGAGGTGCACCACAATAAAACCCTGCCCTTTATTCAATATTCCGTTTCACTTGGAAACATCACAACACTGAAGTCAGTTGCAACTTCCCGTTCATGGGTACTTTAATATTGATATTTTTCAAGGTATTGAAGTTAGAAATTCCTGTATCAGGCCTACACATTTTCAGTACTCTTTCCACCACTGCCAATGTGATGTCTCCGTTCCCTCCTTCAGGGAATGAGGGTTACTTAGTTAACAGAGATGTTCATTTTTCTTATTATTCTTATTTAGAATTATTTCCAAAATAATCAATTAAAATCAAACACCAAATTTAGAAATTCAGGATGCATCTAGTAATTTAAAGTATCATTTTTAGTTACATTACATTACATTTAATTACATTAAATAAGTGTAAGAGCAAATATGCAGAGCAAAAGACAAAAATATATTTTAGTTAAAATAAAATGATATTAATAATAAATATCTTAAGTGCTTGTGTTTACATTTTTATTTATTTTTTTATTTTTTACTAAAATATAACCTGCAAGTAAACAACAGCTTCAGCTTAAATCAATAATTCAGTATTCCAATGTATTTGATAAGTAGCCGTGGTGTGTAATCTAATCTGCAAATGATCCCTTATATATTTATATTAGAAGAGAATTTCAAAAACACTGGAGCTGGGTGTTAAAAACCACACATTTTGACCATTCAAACACTAATCCTAGATCAGCACAGAGAGTCTCAACATGGCCCCTAAATAATGCTGTAGAATGTGGCTGCTAAGTGAAATGAAAGTGCAGATTCAGCATTCTCAGAGCGCTGGGCCTCTGTAATGGCTTCCTCTCTCTGGTCTCGCTCTTAACTGGATAAGAACACAGTAATGAAGTAAATCCTGGAGCAATCAGCCCCAGCCTGAATGCTGCACTGACTCATTCGTCTCCTTCTCTCCCCCAACCACCCGTCTCTCTCCGGATGTAAGCGTGGATTTATCATTCTGCCCTGTGGAGTTAAAGGAAGAGGACTTTGATTTTGTAATGCAATTACACTGTGAGAGTATAAGGCCCCGGTCCTGCTGTACGAGTCAATAAGGGAGATGAGTCTGAACTTATAACTCCAAACAGAAGTACAAAATCAATCAGCTGATTGAATAATGGTATTATGGGCCATAAATTTGACTGTTTTTATGTCAAGACATGAAGGGCATGCTCTCTCCGTCATCAAACCTTTGTGTCACGGCACAACCTGTGTCTGACATACAGCTCAGTAGATCAGCAGTGTTTTCTATTAAATCAGCCATGGGGCGGCCAATGAGAATCACTGTATACGTGCTAAACACATTTCACATTTTCCCTATTTTCAGTTTGATTCAATCAATAGCATTGCTAAATTGAGTTTAAAGTGATTTTTGAGGGACTTCAGACTCAGTGATATGTGATTTGTCGACACACAACAATTGAACAAAACACAATACCATAGGTAAATGTTATTATTCAGCCTGCTCTCATTGTTAATTTGTATGTAACATTTACTGGTAGAAAAACATACTTATTTGTATATTTGAGAAGGTGTTAAAACCTGATCCACTCTGTGAAGGTGAGCAAATCTCATTTAAAAGACCACACATCAGCTGAAACATGGCATATCGCAACTGGTGACGGCTTGTTTAAAATGATGTGATTCTTTAAAACAAGCTGTCATGCAGAACAGGATGAAATGTTATAATTTCAAATTAAGTAAATGAGCCAACTGCATTTATGCAATAAATGTAATTGAAAACATAATTTCATTGATTATACAATAAAATGTAATAGAATCAACCAAGTAATTCCATGAATTAAGTATCAATAGATTAAATAAGGATTCATAAACGTGTGTAAGCATTTGTAGTAACACTGGTAAAGTTGTTCTCTGTAAATAAATTTTACATAAAATACATGGGAATATTCATGAGATCACAGTGCATTATTCTGTGCAAAACCACAGCAACATTACCTTTTGCTGCTACACAACTGAACTGAGGGGCAAAAATGAGAGCACTGATGTTTTCTTGTCAGAGAGGCTGTAAATTCAAAATGTTCCCTAACAATGTTACCAAATACTGGTGCTTATACCTGTTTGAACTTCCATATAATTACTCTCTATGTATGAACATTTTGTCTCCATATGCAGACACTTACCTGTATATACTATGACTAGAGACACTATGTATGGACTAGAGTTTCTCTAGTCAATATATACAGGCATGTAGTTTATATTTATTTTCTTGCTATATATAGAAGGTTTATTACTATATATAGACATTTAGTCTCTGTGTATGGTCATTTAGCCTTCATATGTGGACATTTAGTTTCTAACCTATAACTTACAGGCTTTGTAGGCTCTGTATGTTTTTTTTATTCGCAGTGTATGGACAATTAATGTCTATACGTTGACAGTTAATATATGCATGGACATTTGGCCTCTATGTAACATGTATGTTATGTTCTTACATAGTAAGATGAACTTGTACATGTAAGATGAACGTCTCCCTGAGTAGGAAACGAGACACTGCGTCCTCTAGGGGTCGCTATGGGGAACGCCTCGTCGTGACCCGTGTCTGAAGCATACATTGAAAAAAACACCAACAACCCGTTGGCCAGCGACAGCCATGACGTCACTACCGGTGCGACTATAGTATAAATAGGCGCCGGGAGAACACATCATCCACTTCTTCGTCTGAAGCTTGCGTACGCAGCATGGCAAGAAACCTACAGGACGCAGTGTGTCGTTCCCTACTCAGGAACCATGGTTACATAAGTAACCTGAGACGTTCCCTTTCATGGGAACTTCGAACTGCGTCCTCTAGGGGTCGCTATGGGGAACGGTATACCCACGCCGCCATGCTGAGGGGAGTGCATGCCAGAAACCATGGCGAGCACTAAGTACCAACTCTACCATATTGCTATGGGAGTCGCCCCTGGGACGTTAGACGGCTGTCAGTGACATTATTCCCTACGGCCAAAGGCCTAGGCTACATACCCCAAAAACTTACCTGTTAGGGCCAGAACTCCTGGGCCCGGGGTAGAGCTCAAGGCTTGGAATCAGGAATAGATTCCTTTAAGGGAATACGACCAAGAGCCTAGAAACATACTAGTCTTGGCCTGTCACACAGGGGCTACCACACGTTTCTCTTTGTATGTGCTGAAGGAACTGTCTCAACAGACCCCTAGTAGCAACACCCTGTTAAAGTAGGTATCCAGAGGATACATAGGAGGAGTGGTGCCCAAGGCGGAACCGGGGTTTTAAACCACTCAGAAAGAGCACAAAGTAGTTGCGCGTAGCTCTTACCGTACAGTTTTTTTCAATGTATGCTTCAGACACGGGTCACGACGAGGCGTTCCCCATAGCGACCCCTAGAGGACGCAGTTCAAAGTTCCCATGAAAGGGAACTTTTAGTTAATCTTAGTCTCTATGTGTGGACATTTGGTCTCGATGCAAGGATGTTTAATTTGTATGTGTGGATATATAGTCTCTATGGACTTTTAATTTCTCTTAGTCTTTATGTGTGGACATTTACTCTTACAGACATTTAGTTAATCTTAGTCTCTTTGTGCAGGCATTTAGTCTCTATATATTGACATTCACCTTAGTTGTGTGTGTGTGTGTGTGTGTGTGTGAGTGTTCACCTTATGCTCTATGTGTGGACATTTGGTCAGTCTGTGTGTTTGGATCAAGCGGGAACTATTTGTAAGATACATCATGCAGCATGGAGCAACTCTTCACAGAGATAAATTTAAGACATTACTAGAGAAAAGCCTAAAAAACTATCATGAGCCTCTTTGTGCCTGTGGCCTGGATGGGCGGCAGGCTGGGTTTGTCAATAGAGATGCTGTTCCCATCAAACAGACCCTGCTACTGACTGAGAAATGTCAATAGTGGAAGGTTCCCAAAGCTACTGAAGGCTAATGAGAGGGTTTAAAGCAGGGCTCATAAAAGACAAGAGCTCAGATATAGAGATAAGGCATCATAAATGATGCATGATGACTTTGGTGTGGCACAGGTTAGATATGGTAGCAGTGGGAATAATGAAACTGAGAAAACTTCAAATGAATGGGCTAGCCAGTTATTAGCACGTCTAATAGCGATGACATCTCAGATTGATAATCTTCTCATAAAAGTGGATGAAAGTGTTAGATTAATTTTAGCATTGGCATAGATCATCTGGATTGGATGCCAGGTGTATTTTATGTGAAGTGAATTTAATTCATTGATGTATTTTGCATGCGACAAGATGGTTTTAGAGTAAATTTAACTTTGCCAAATAGGTCTCTTATTAGGATGGCCATGATGAGGGCTCTCATTTGAAATTCCAGTCCAATTATCTGCAGATCTTTGAGGAGTCGGAAAACGTAATTTTTCCACTCAATAATAACGGAAACAACTCATTATTGAAACAATTTGATTGCAGCTTTTGAACCCTCTCTCCACCAAATTGACTTAATAATTTCCACTCTTTCTAAATAGCTCTCTACATTCTCTGCTCAGCTAAAGCTTTGATGGCAATATGTTACAATGGAAAAACACACAATGGAAACAGAAAAAGCAAACCTTTGCTTCTTTCCCCCTTTTTTCTATTTTCTTCAAGATCCAAACAACCACCATATTACTCCTTCTTAGGGGTTCAGAGGCTGGGACTCCATATATACTGCTGCAAGTGATTTAGGATTTATTTTTTCACCCTTTAACTAAAGCTATCCATAAGTCTCCATGTGGTTGCATTAGTCAGTGAATCCAACGGGTGCCCCTCTGTGCTATAATTTGGGCGGGGGAGGTTAAATATGTGAAATTGTGAATGATGGCTTTGCTGACAGCAGAGACAATAAAGCCATCTTGTCTTTGACCAATCAAATAACAACAAAATTCAACAGACTTCAAGAGGCATAGAAGTTACGGTATGTAGACAAACATGCATTCCCATTTGTGGGTAAAAGAGAGTGGAATGTCATTGAGATACAGTAAGTGATGATGGATAGGATAGTTTTGACTGCAAAATCTGATTGGATGAGCAATCAGAAGAATAGACACCAGTGATGGACTTTAGTTAAGTTTTATTTTAATGCAGCAAACAGTGAATTTGTAGAGTGAGAGATCGCTGACAGATGCCAACACCCTTTAGTCGTGACTATATTTGCAATATAGCATTAGCCTCTCATACCGTATTGCTTCACTCAACACTTCATCTGATTCATCTGAACATTTAATTTGTTAGTATGGTCTAAAAGTTTGGAACTTTCAAGAAACTGACATATACATACATATGTCAAACAATGACTGCAGAGAGTGTGCATGTGTGTGCGTGAATGTTTATAGGGATGTTGATTAAAATAATAGGCCTACATAATTCAAATGAGAGGGATTATCCAGAGGATGTGACATAGTCATCTTCTAGGTCGGATGAGTAATGTCTGCCAATTTAGAGCATCCTCTTTACCCCCCCTCTTCCGTATTTTATCAGTCAGCCCTGGGTTATTTGCAAAGAGACATGTCTTATCAGTTACAAGGACATGACTTTGCCAAGAGAGAGCTAACAAAGGAGGAAATCAAGCAGTGGCCTCCCCTGAAAAGATGTCTCTCTTTTCCCTCTCGCCCCTCATCCGAGGCCCCGCTTGCGCTGAATGGCCCTCTTCCTGGCAAGGTGCCTGGCGTGGCCGGTGATAGTACATTTATCCTCCCTGATTAGATTAGAAATTATTAATGGAGGGCTGTGAAGCAGAGCAAAGGGTCATTTGGAGTTTAATTCTATTCTCAGATAACTTCATTTTACCTGATGTGATTGTTATTGCCCGAGTGCTAGATGTTTATAGGAAACAATATCGTCAATAACACATTCAGACATCCTATTTAAAGGGTCAGGCTGGGCTATTAGATAACAGCTTCTGAGGAGTCGCATGTCACGGCTGATTTAAAAAGGTCAGCCTTCGCCCTGATCAGAGTAATATGTTAAATTTGTCCTGAAATCTAGTGAGTTGCTTAAACAGGTAGCAAAGTTAACTATTTTAACCAGTCAGCACGTATCTGTCATGTAAAAGGCACTCCCATAATGCATTGCAACAAGCTCTGTTAAAAAAAATTAATCCAAGACAAGTTGGTGGATAATGCGAGATACATTTTCTAAATGTAATTAAAATTCATCCAA
>NW_015654937.1:1600491-1600836 GCF_001515625.1 Sinocyclocheilus rhinocerous
CAGCCTGCCAGCCCAGGAGGGGGCCGCCGAAGAAGGAGGCCCACGACAGGACCTCGTGCTCCTGGCCTCGGATAGCGGGAGAGACGGTGAGTCCCCCTCCCAAAATCCTAATCTCTTCTATGATGTGTTCCAACAGGTGACGGGAGGTGGCTCTTTTGGGAAGGAACAGCAAGAGGACGACAGGCTGAAGCATGGCTAGACCCAGGTCCGGGTCATCGAAGGCATGGAGGTTCAGCCTGGTCCCCACCCTCTCCCGCATTTCGTCGTGCAAAATGGCCTGCTCTACTGTGTCGCGCAGCGAAGGGGGGAGGAATAATTATTGCTGGTGGGGCCACGCACACACAG
>NW_015654937.1:1601093-1609445 GCF_001515625.1 Sinocyclocheilus rhinocerous
ACATAAGCCACGCAAGCCCTGCCATCTAGGAGATTCCTCCATGAGACTGAGCACTAACTCGCCCTCTCATTTTTCCCACAGAAAGCAGCGTGTGACCGACCAGCCCCACAGGAGCACTGCACGGACCCTCTGCACTGGGAAGACGGAAGAGAGCACTCACGGCACCGGAGCACCTACCTGGACCTTTCTCACTAGCACCCATCACCCCAATAAATCCACCCTCCGGGGTATTGATTGAGATTACTTGTCGTGTGATTCTTCACCCCGTTACAATATATTTCATGAAATTGAAACTGGTGCATGCAGCCCCCGGAAGTGTGCAAACTGGAAGCTGTCATTTTTGCTTCGTGGGGCAGTCATTTCTAATTTTTAATGGCTTTTAGTACTTTTCATCTGCCTAATGATGTAGTTACGGTATTTAACCAGCAGGGGCAAACTGCCAAAGCTATCCAGCCAACCCTTGAATGCCTATTTGTGCCAATAACATGTGGTATACTTGTATGTGTTTTCAGTGTAGAGTCACCAAAATAAACTAAACTTTTAATATTTTCAGCGCTACGCAGGCCATCAAACCCATTTTGATTCTTGTGAATCCGTACAGAGTACATGCATGCAGTATTCTCCACAGGGAACTCCAGTGAGGCACATTATGTGGCTCTTTATCGGATCAGATCAACTGGTTTTCCTGTGGCTTCACACAATTTCAATAGGAGCCTCGGGGTGGCACAGTCATCTTGGATTTGGCAAGCTGTTCCAGTTGGACCTTAGAGATAAAAGTGTTACCAGCAAGCAATTATAGTCTACTGTCAATGCATTGTGAGCCTTATTCTGGCCAATGTTCAGTTGCAGAGGAAATTTTAGTGTTAATGGGAAATGACATCCTCGGGTTACTTATCGGTTCTGGTTATAAAATGCATGGATGAGATGAAGGTTGGGATACCAAGACATAGCAGAGACATTACGCAAAATATTGTGCAATGTTATATTTTTTGACACAAAACCCAAACCCTCTCCAGTTCAGGGAAATCAACTCTGAGCCAAGTGTATGTGCCGTGAGCTGAAGAACATATGATCACAAAGTCGTACGCTCGCACACACCCAAACACACATGCTGTCAACACCTTCGCCATGATGGATCCCTCTCATTTTCCGAGCTAGGATCCGATAAAAGTGGCAGCCGAGCTCTGGGGCCTGGCTTTCTCTGATTACACCTCAGCGTCCCAGAGCAGATGTAGCTGAGGAAGCCCCTCCTGGCCTGGATTGTACGATGCTACATTTACCCAACCACTTCTCAGCTGCAACCTCAGCCTCGGGCGCTCCACCATCAAATTTTCATGTGACCATATGGAAGAATATTAGTAATAGAGATTTACTGTCATGGCCGTCCCACTGGAGAAAATAAGGAAACTGTTACATATTGCTTTGGGTAAATGAGAGGGAGCCAGGTGAGGGAAACGGAGCCCTCTGTCTTTGAGACATCCGATCACCTCGCTGAGAAGCGAGTAGAGGCACTAAAGAGTGCGTTAAGTGCAATTGAATGGGAATCATCCTTGAAACAGCATAGAGCTTTGTCTGTGGGGTCAGAGAAGTGAGTGATGATGTCTTGTCTTGGTGTCTGTTCTGTGTACGTGACTCCTGCATGCCGTCAACAGGTCCAGCAGGTTGGGGCTGTGATCAGAGTGCCGGCCTAAATTACAGCAGGTTGACAGATAAGGAAGCAGCTCGGCTGAACACATACAACATCAGAGAGAAGGCGGAGAGGGCGGCATTGTCTACCCCCCTCACCTCACACTCTCATAGTACGCCTGTCCATCAACATGTGTCATTAAGAGCTGTTATTGACTCCATTAGACACTATTGGCAGGAAACGCAAAGTTTAAACAGGTTTTACTTGTGTGTTGCCATAGCATGTTATGCAATGAAGTGATTCAACCGTTTGGGGCGCATACTAATGGTTGCTCCTTTTGTCTTCCTGTTAGTTGGAGTTATCTGCATTAATGCTCCACGTCTTCTGTGGTTTTTGACGAAAGTTATTTACTTTTCACCACCAATGAGGCACAGCACGAAGTGCCTGTTTCGGTTTGAGAAGTTTTCTTTCATGCTGAAATGGGACCTCTCTGCGGGCTCCGCTTTGAACCTGAACACTCCGTATTAAATCAACACGGGGGTACAAATGTGAACCAGACTCCAAATTTGGGATTTCGGATGTAGGGTTATGAAGGCATTTGGCCTACTTCCTGCAAAGCCTCATTCACATTCATAAATGCAAAATGAGGGGTGCCGATGGGAGGTGTTTTAAGCTGCATTTTCAGATAGCTGATATCTCTCCTCCCTCTGTATACCGCAACGCTGAACGCACAACCGCAATCTAACCATTCTCAACAACTCGGTGGATTAGTCATGTGGGCAGGAGGGTCAATTTGCAGCCGACTCTTCTGGAACCAATTAGAAACGGCATCTTTCCCTGGAGCACCCCGGTTGAGTAACTCTACATTAGTTGTTTTATCTTTTTGATATGCAGTGCATTATTAGTGGTGAGTCGTTCACAGTGACTGTGGTTAGATAGTGACAACCATGGAAACAAGGATTGGCTCAGAGACCATGGGCATGTTGCATTATGCCTACACACACACACACACCCTCCCCTGCTCGTTATACCACAACAATCCCTCTTTTGTCAGGGATGATTGATGATATGTTGGAATTTCATTCATGTAGTTCTGTGTTTTGGAGTTGCTGAGACGACCAGGTATAAAGAGGCTTCGGCTGGGTATCGAGTTTCACCTCTGAACACCAAAGAGAAACAACGGCTAGGGCCTTTCAAAGGTTAAACAAACAGTTATTGCTGGTATCTCGGTGGATAATGGCTGAATTATCTTTTACAAAATGTTTATTGTTCACACAGACGATCGATTGGAGAAAACGCATTCCACATCCATGACCTCATCGCAGATTAAACAGTCCCTTTTTTCACAGCCTCTGGATTTGAAAACATCAGAGCCAATCTCAGTTCTGCAGAATTCCCTGTGTAAACTTTTTTTCAAGGCCTTTTAATGTAACATTTTAATTTAGTACATCAAAAGGGAGTTTTCAGATATTTTTCATGCAGGAATGCAGTTTATCTAACTACATACGTACAATAATTTTTGTCTGCAAGATTAATGGTAATATCTATCTATCCATCCATCCATCCATCCATCCATCCCAATAAGTCAAGTTTATGGATTCCCCTTCCAGAAAAGGTTTGGATAATCATAACTTAAACTGTGTCAGTTGCCACCGTCAGTATATTTTGTATGGCTATAAAAATAAAATAAATGAAGTTTTTTTTTTTTTGCTTCATTAGTCACTTACAGAGTAACTCTGATTATAATGAGAGTGATCTAGTTTTGTTTTGTTGCCACTTGCTTTCAGTGTAGAGGTGTTACAGGGGCAGCACAGTCATGACAATTAAGTTACCTGTTGTTTTCTGTGTGCTGTATATGTTTGCTTTTATAATTATTTAATTTATGAGAAATCTGTATGGAACCAATCTAGAATCCGGATCTGGGATGGGTCCCAATAATTGGTGACCTATATTTTGGGTTATCTGCCTTGCATTAGCTCTTTTTCTCTCTTGAACTTCTCTTTTCAAATCATGGCTGTGAGCTTAAAACCTCCATTTGATGTAGAGTAGTGGTTCAGATAAAAGCCGCTTGGCACTATGATTTATTAATGCTTTGCTATTAATACTGCGGGGCTTTCAGAATAAGTCTTGTTGACTTGTGGACTTAGACTGCTGGTTTTGGGCGGATTTCCACAAAGAAGACACATCCTGGTCATCCTTCACACCCTCACACGCACACTTGGTCACTGGGTAGCAAAGGCTTATGGGGGATTGAACTGATGGGGCTTTCCAAGGGTGAAATCCTCAGTGGATTTCTGCTGTCCCTGCAGGTTTGGTTTATGGCTTCTCGCAAGTTTTAGAATGTCCCGTCATGCGCAAAGCAAATAAGTAACTTGTGATGGTGGGCATGAATAAAGTTAAAACTGTCATAATGTCATAGGAAACACACACATTGGCTCTTTTTCAAAACCTGACTGGCTATCTATAGCCTACATGAGCAGCTACCTTCTAATATAACCTACATAAGCAGCTACCTTCTAAGACAGTTTTATAACTGAATTATGGATCTGATTTGGATCCATTTCTCCTCAACCTCAAGTGACAGATTTGGAACACTCTGCATAGGAAGAGAAGTCAGTTTTTGACTTATCGATGTTCTTAGGTATTTAAATGATTATGTTCAAACTGACATTTCCCTCACTTTGTCTGCCATCTTGTATTGCATTTTTTTTCCAATGAGCTTGTCGCAATGCATTTATGAAACAGCTTTCTTTGAAAATGGTACATACAATGCTTAAGCACTTTTTAGTTAATAATTGGAATTATTTTACTTTGTCCTAAAAGATCCATAATATCTGGGGTTATATTGTAGGGCCATTACATTTAAGAATTCATTTAAGAATTGAGTATGCTTTCTTCATCGCCGTCTTCTTCTTTGTTCTTAATAAGCATTAAAGATTCTTGTAGCGGCTCCATTTCTAATAAAAATATCATAAATTTTTTAATGTGTTATGCAAATTATGCAGTTATTTGGGGGAAACATTAAAATTCACAAGATACTCCATCATCTTGCTTCTGTGCATTTAAGAGTTTATCATCAGACCAAAACTTTGAAGACAGTTCACAGTTATATATATACAGTATATATATATCTATAATGGACTTTTACCCTGTTTGAAATACAAAATTCCTATGGATTTAATGAGGCTTCTTTACAATTAATTTGTTATATCAATGCATTCCAAAATAATTTTATGATTTTGATTCTTTCGGAACAGCCTTCATGTCAAGAGCTTGTCTATGATGCCTTAAAAGGCTCCCTTTGTAGGCAGCCCAGTAGTGAGGGCAGGTAATGGGAAAAGTTCACCATTAGGAACTCTTGCTACTGATACACTGTATGGGGATGCCTACTCTACAAATAATAAATAATATATGAGAATCTTCAGTCTTATATAGAGACAAAAGTTCAGTCCATACACCCCAGATGAGTAATTTCTAGTTTTTGCATATTGATTTCCTTTATTTTTGTGTAATGTAACAGTACACAAACATAATAAAAAATGTGTATGATGTTTATTTACAAATAAAAGAACAAAAGTGCTGAAAAGAGAAAACATCATTCCTTTCCTATAGAATATTCCCACCACACAGAGCATAGCAGCACAGCAGATATTTGACTTTACCTCCATTAGCAACCCGGAAAACACATGACGTCTGCGAACAGAAGTGTGTGGCGCTCTCTCTCTCTCTCAGCTCAGTGCATTCTGCCATTAGTCAGGATGAGATTAATGTATGAAAATGCAGCAGGTCAATGCTTACCCTCTTTTCCTGCTGCTTGAATTATTTACAGCTGCATGGGAACTCCATTATGCATACTGCCCACCACTTTAGACTGCTCTTAACCACACAACACACACATACACACGCAAAAACAGACGCATGTGCTAAATACAAAATATTCTTCTTTGGACTGTTGTATTTTTATTATTATTATTTATTATGATGATGTAAACAGTTGATTATTTGTTTATAAAATGTATTCATCAAGCATATTACAGCACTATATTGATTTTCCTAAACCATTCTGCTTTTGATTTGTTCTAGACCTCTGACCCTCAGTATTACACTTCTGCAATGAATTCAGACCAAACTGCTGGGCTTCCGTATTATCAAGCTGCCTTTATTTATTTTCCATTTGATTTATTTTTGCATATTACTGTCATTTCTGCCTGTTTCCCCCTGTATCTAGATTTGAATTTACAACAATTTTACCTAAAACCTCAACAATATTGATTTTACCTTGTATGCATAGATAATTCGTACAGGATATTAAAGTTTAGTTGCATTATTATTATTAGCCAGGGAGGGATCAGTGTAACCCTTTATTCTGATAGTCCACTTTAGCCATTTTACTAACTATAAGTAACTTTGCAACATGTCGACGAGTAGTCTTTAGAGTATAAGTAGACTGTCTGCTTAATATCTGCTAACACTTTAATTTGATGGTCACCCAACACACATTCTACTGACTGTAAGTAACCTTTCAAGAACATGTCAACTTATTCTACTAACACTAACTCTAACCTAACAGTCTAATAATACACTAATGAGAGTTAGTTGACATCTAGTTGAAAAGTTATAGTTAGTAGAATGATCAAAGTGGACTCTCCAAATACCGGGTGTAACCGGGAACAGAAATTATTTCCATGTCCTCAAAATAGGTCCTACATTTGTTTTTCCAGCAGTCTGGAGAAACAAACAAGTGTTATCAGTGGAAGTCAAATGTTAGGATGTGTAGTGGTGGTGTCCTAAACAGCCTGATTCTCTCAAGCAGACCCCCTGCATGCACTTGCTTTAGAAACATGAAACATGAACAGACACACTAGATGTCACTATTGTAACTTGATGCAGAGCTTGTGTTACACACAGGCCATGGGATGGCAGCAAGGAAATACGTCAAACACAGAGCGAAGAAAAGAGAAACCACATCATAACTAGAAAAATTAACTATTAACTATAAAATTACGTTTTTTATTTTATTAATATTAAAAATTAACACCCATTAATGTAGTTTATTGCTTTATAAAACAGAAATATGATAAAAGACACCATTGATCAATAAACACATTTATTTATTCATTTATTTTTAAATTCATTCCTATTATTTTATATTTATTAATATTAATAATCAGACAAAAAGGTCTGCCAAACATTATAGTTTGTTATTCTAACTGAAATAAATAAACAAATAAATAAATAAATAAATAAATGTAGTCACAGGTGTAAGTATATGAGCATTTTATACCAGATTTGAACTCATCCCATCACAACTATTCATTTTATATTGATTTAAAGAGTTTGATATGTTCAGGTGAAGACATTTTTAATTCAGATGGACTTTTTTTAACAGTTTTGAAAAGTGGTGATTAAAATGTTCTTTGAGAGAGAGTGTAAATAGTTATGCATGGTACATAATTATGATGGAAAGGCATTCCATTATTCGCTCATGAATAGATATACGCACACCTTTCATGAGGCATGAATGTTATTTTAATGGGATAAATTAATTCAATACTAATATGACACTCATCACTCATCACTTGAGTGATGAAGGAAAATAACTATTGGAGCTCTAACATTATCTTGAAGATGATTTTGGAGAAAGGCAAATTATGTACCTAATAATTTAAAATAGATTTGCTCATATCCTTCAAGATATTTCCTATGTCTGGAGGCAATCATTTCTGAAAATGGCTCTGTGGGTTTTTCTGTAATATCTTGGAGCAGACAGGACTGAAATATTTTTAAACAGATAATTTGAACAAAGTCCAGTAGTTGAGTTGATAGATCATAGATTTATTTAAGTTTTATTTTACTTTCAGCACTGTGAAGCAACAGGTTTAAACAAAACTCTAACATACTGTCCTGATTTATTCTATTCACACTAATGGTGCTTGATAAGAGAGATAAGAGAGATGGTACTTGATAACTGAGAGATACATGCTAATACTGCAGCAAATGGCATATTCTCCATGTAAGCCATCTCTTTGCTGTATGGAGGGCTTCTGAACTACTGAACTACTTAGATTCATGTGTCCTTGAGTCAGTGACAGCTTGACTTGAATGGCAATCTGGAAGCAAATTATGGACAACATATGAATATTAGTCTGGTTTGGCAGATGATGACCAATCTATAAAGAACAAAAAAATCATGATAATAAATAATTTCAGTAAGACTATTATATATTGTATTACTGCTTCTAGTTTTATGACTGATAATAACTGTTAGCAGAAACACACACACACACACACAAATCTGAACATTTGCAAAAAAGATTTAAATCTGTACTAGATTGTATTACCATCAGTCCCTGGAACAGGAGTTAATTGAAAACACATCTTTCCTGTCACCCACCAGAATCATAACCCTGAAAATATATTTGATCACAAACCAGAAAAAAGTGAGTTATTCTGTGATGGGTAATTCAGTACAGTATAAACAAGTTGCATTGTGCCATCACAAGCTACATATGTTTTAATAGAGTGGGATATATTTATGCCTTCAGAAAGGTAACAGGGTTGACAGTTCTACAGTTTAATTTGATATTGCAGTTCTTGTGCTCAAAGTCATGCAACTACATATTTAAATTTCCACTTTTCAGTGATCAGTTGTTTACTGTCAGTAACAGGACTGAAATTTATTTTGAATGTTCTATTCATATATATATATATATATATATATATAT
>NW_015654937.1:1609533-1617204 GCF_001515625.1 Sinocyclocheilus rhinocerous
ACTTCTGAAAACAGGAATAAACTGCATTTTACAATATATGAAAATAGAAAAGTTATTTTAAAGTGTAATAATATTTCACAGTATTACTGTTTTACTGTACATTTGCTCTATATACTGTATATCAAATAAATGTGGCCTGTGTACAGTAGCATGCATACATAATAAACCCATAATCATTGTTATTTTGTTATGCATATGTATATGAGGGACATAAATGGCACCTATTTTGCAGAATCACCCTGTTACTGTTGTGTACTGTAGCATTTCTCTGCCTGTGAATGCATCAAATGTCTATTCTCATAGAGAGAATTTCCATAGAGAGTTGCTCTCTTTGGAAAGTGGTTGGTTTGGGCTGACTTTTCATTCATGGGATATTTCGAAAAAGTAAACACTTCAGTGGAATTGTAAACTTGTAATTCAAGTGTTTACAATACAGTTGCACTGAGAGCTTGATTATTCTGGCATGGCTCGCTATTTTTGTCCTTCTAGCCCTCGGTTCATCTCAGCATGAGCAGGCATACAGTTTGGTGCTTAACGTGAGTGTCTTGGGTGATTTTTTATCTACATGTACGATGTGCCCTCCCGTGTCTTGTGTCTACTCAGCAGTATGTGGTCGAGTGTGATTTGGAGTGTTGGGCCGCAGCGTATTGATTGGCTGCGCCGGGGTAGGGCGCAGGCGGACGACACACTGGTGACTTTGTTGTAAATGCAGAACGGGTGAGTGGTGGGTGTCAGGCTTAGGGTGCCGGCCAATCATCAATCACGAGCTGTCAGGCCTCCCTCTCTCCTCGCAACCCTGCTTTTTTCTGCCTCAATGATCAGTCTTTGTTTAAATTGCTCAGTAAGACTCCCGCCAGACCACGAGAACAACCGCCAAGTTGTTTGCAGGTGCTATCGTTCACAGCTGCCAATTAAAGTCATGTGATTTCCATAACAGTCACAGGGCATGGTAAACATAATGTATTTTACATCTATACTATATGCATAGAATGGAAAGGTGGACTTGTGTGGTGGTTGTGGTTGATAATAATGTTTCTGAAGTTGAAATCCACACTGCTTCATTATGCTAATTCATGGTATGTTAATTCATAATGCACGAAAGCATACGAAGATGGTTCTAAAATCATTGGATTAGCACTAATTATTAAAGGAATAAAGGAATGTACTCACCCTCAGACCATACAAGATGTAGATAAGTTTGTTTCTTCATGGGAATAGATTTTGAAAAATTTTGCATGACATCTCTTGCTCATCATAATCCATGATATGATATGATATGATAATGATATGTATCATAATCCATATACAAGTCTATAATCCATAATAGTTCCTCCAGTGGAATATCCATCCCCTGTTGTCCTCTCACATCAAAATCCACCAACATATTTGTTTAGAATCATTTTGGACTGTTTTTGCTTGTGATCTTTGCATATTTCTCTCCTGATTCGAACAAGATGACTTTTTCAATGGAGAAAGCAATATTATGGATAGAGGACTCTTATTTCAGCTGGACGCAACAGTTTCAAATTAAAAACGACTTAATGATGGATTTGTTTCCTACAGTTTTTCGCTTCCCAGAACATGAATTGATGGACTGGAGTGGTGTGGATTACTTGTGGATTATTGTGATGTTTTTATCAGATGTTTGGACTCTCATTCTGACGGCACCCATTCACTGCAGAGGATCCTTTGGTGAGCAAGTGATGGAAAGCTATTTCTCCAGATCTGAGAGTGAGCAAATATCCAGCAAATATAAATTTTTGGGTGAACTATTCCTTTAAGGGCCATTCACATCATGGACAATAACTATAACTATAAAGTTTTAATAATTGTTTTAATTCTAAATGAATAGCAAAGTCTACACCACTGTACCAATAACGAAATAGAGAAACAATATGGTTTCAGAATGCCTTTTCCAGTGGATTAAAAAAATAAAATAAATAAATAAAAACACCTGACTTTAAACAGCTTAGCAGTAGACAATGTAACTGCAGGGACTCTAATACAATTATCCTTATAGTTATCTTTATAGTTAACATTCTTGGTCTTGCCTTCAGCATTTGAATTATACTACATGATCACCTGAAATCATGCAAAGCTTAAACAATAAACATTGTAGCCTGCTGTTAAAAATGTGATATTTTATCCTAATGCTTATTGCACAACAGACAGTTGCAGTTCTGGATGCTGATTGGTCAATACTGTAGAGTAGCTGTGCTAAAATACACAATATAGTAGCATAGCTCTAATGTGAAAAACCTGCTCAAGCAGCTATTGTGAATATCACTGGATAGTCAGGGATTAATGGTCTCGAGTAGTTTTTGCATCAACATATAAAGCAACCAATCTTATTTTTTTATGAATATAGACTAGGATCTTCTTCTTAGCACTGCTTAAATAAAAGTTGGAAAAAGATTATATTTTGGCACTAGATTTGCTTGTTTTGTTTAACAGAGGCCTATTTGATGTATTTTCAAATATAAGTATATTTTCTGCTAACGCATTTTTGAGTTAGCACATTAAATTGTCAATTTAATAATGCATCATAAAGTGTTTTATTATCCCTGAATTACATTTTTGCTTCTTGTTGGGAAATGACATGTTGTAAATCAGCGGACCTACTTTTAACGTTAAGTGAAAGTAGCCTCACTCATTCATATCACAGAAGAATGATACATTTCATGGCTATTTTTTTTTTCTTTAAAATACAATCTCTTGCAGCATGGCGGAGACTCGCTTTAAGGCCAGTAATTTACAACACTCATTAGAGTGCTGAAAGCACCTCAGTCAATCTGAAGTGAGACGCCGCAGTCACAAACTACATTCTTACTGCAGTGACTAGACAAAAATCAATTACACATTAAACCCAGGTAAAATTCTAATGTGGTCCTGTGTAGTGTGTGTTTGTGTGTGTGTCAATAACGCTAAACATAAATTCATGTCTCCAGCATGTTCCATAAATATGCTTCTATTTTTTCAAGAATAGTCAGAAACCAGCTTCAGAAATGATTGGTCATCAAACTCAGAAAATAAAAACTAATTACTATATGAGCTCATTTTCTATTTTTAATTTAGAAAATCTGATTTGCATTCTTTTGCTAATAATCATTAAAGATGGGAAGCCGGGTTGCAAATTAAACTAACTCAGCAGGGTTTAGATAATTTAGACATAGTTAATATAGCTAATATAATTAGTTATATTTCTGTAAAAAATATTATATTGTTATATTATATTATTTTATTTTATTACATTTATTTATTTATTTAATTATATCTTGAGTAACAGTTGTCAGAACTTGTGAAGAGACTGAGATAATGGAATTAGGTTATTTACTTCCTCCCAACAAAGGGCCAAATGATGTCACTTCCTGGGTGTCACAATTTTAACAGTGGTAACAGGGTTGAATGCAAAATGTGGGACTCACAACAGAAATCTTAAAAAAAAAAAAAATGTAATAAGACAGCTGGAAAATAAAACATATTCACAGAAAGTGTGCCCTTCATACACATAGAAAATCATTTTCTTCTGAGTCTGCTAGTTGTGATGGCAAAAAGTGAATGTAAAAAGTTTCCGAGCCAGAGCTTTATTAGCATCAAAAACTCATTTATTTATTTGTTAATGCATAACTGCACGAGCCTGCAGCTTGTGTAATTGAACTGGGAACTCCCGCTTTGCCTGTAAGGCTATGATTCAGGTTGCAACATATTTTTTTCGGGTGCAGAGGCTGATCTCCAGTCAGCAGAGAACCCGGCCCAGCCTGTCTCCTCTCTGCTCTGCTCCGGTGCTGATCTCATCTCCATATATTAGTTGCTTTGCACTTCTTGAGCCTGCCACGATTAATTAGGCACATCCAGGTAAGGGAACTTCTGACGAAGTGCCAAGAGCAATAAACATTGATCATAGTCACAGACTTTTTACTGGCTTGCTTGATGGAAGGGGAATGCAGCCTTGTGTGTGTGTGTGTGTGTGAATAATGTGTCCCTGTGCGCTGGGCAGTGCTTGTGTGTATGAATATATCTGTGCATGAGGACGCACTTATATTCAGGGGCCTCATTCATTCATTCATCCAGTTGTTCGTTCATTCATTCCTTCCTCCATTAAAAAAACTGCTTGTTTAAAACTAGCTTGTGTTGGACCTTCATATTCATATACCGTATATAAAAATATTTTTACCAAAAATACTGTATTACTTCTTAAAGATTTTTGTGTCTGTGGATGCACATTTCATGAGGATATATATATATATATATATATATAGTGCTGGATAGTAAGTGATTAAGTGTAATCTGGATTACGTAATCAGATTTGAAAATTTAACTACTTCAAATTAGATTTTATTACATTTATGTTCATTATTACAGTTACTTTTTTGTTGATTACATGTTATTCACACAATGGCAGTAGATTATTCATAATTTATTGATTTTTCCTCAGTTCTTATTTTTATTTCAAATTTTACAACACATATACTTATATATATATATATATATATATATGAGACTAATAATTATGCAAGTTACTAAACACTGCTGATGCATAGCTGTGAAATACTGTGTCTTCATCATATCCAGTGACTGATTGATTGATTATTAATATTGGAAGTCTTGGAACCTGGAAGACTTTGGCCATGTAATGTCATGTTGTCATGTTAATTAATGTTTGTTCATGTAATGTAGGGATTCCCAAACTTTTTTTCTGTGAGCTAAAACCCTTTGACCTACAATATTTACTTAAAGTCCCCCTGAGATTTCAGTAATTTAACAACATATTTGCATGGTCACGGTTCTCTGATGTTGGTGGTCACATCGTCACACTGACAAATTTTCATTCATTTTAATTTGACATTTTTATATTAGTTTTTCATCAACACCCTACTGTTTTTTTTTTTCGTGAACGCCAGTTTGTGAAACCCTGCTGTAATGTAATGTTTATTGCACCTCATTATATTGATAACAAAGAATGAAATATATATTTCTTTCTCTTTGTTTTTGTAGTTTTTTTTTATTTATTAATATGGTACAAAATAATCCCATTCAAGTCTATTTGATAAATGTGTTAGTGAACTAAAAGTAATCAAAATGTAGTCAGACTTCATTACCTAATATGTGTAATCCAGATTATGTTACTAACCACAATTTTCCTCATGAAATTTGTGATCAGTACCGGACTACAAATTGTAAGCAATCTGCCCAGCACCGTGTGCACTGACAAATTCTATACATGTGAATGTGTGATTTCTGTTTATTTTAGACAAACATTTTACCTACAATAATCATGCTGCTTAGTTTTCAGATAATAATAATTATATGCCTTTGTCTACATGCACTGGTATGTAAGCGTAGGCCATCCTGATCATGTTGAAGCATGTAAGTGTGTGTTGTGACTTTCTAATAAACCAGACCTAATTTTAGGAGGATTTTCTTTTCAAGGTCATACTTCTGGCAGACTGCAGAGAACATCGAAAACAATCCTGTCTCGTTTTCCAGAGCTGGACGTTATGAAAATGCACATAAAAAATTGCAAAACCAAAGCATAATGAAGCTTCAAAACAAAAACATTGTGCCTCGGCCAAAAGTGGAGAAAAATACTGAGGGATGTAATGGAGGCCAGATGAGCTGACAGTAACAAATACCTCCATTTGCTGCCACTGATGGAAGGCTGGAGAGGTGGAAGAGACTTTCACTCGGAGCATGGTTAGGTGTTATGGGATGTGCCATACCCAGGTGGGACAGGGAAGTCAAGTCGACCTGAGCGAGAGAGGACCGGAGAGGAAAGCAGAGGAGCTCAGTGCAATGGAGAAGCAGACAGACCTGCACTCTGTTGCACTTTTCATGTAGTGTGTGTATATGTGTGTGTGTGTGGGACAGCTGGGATTTCAATCAGAGACTTCTTTATGCAGTCTTCTAACACATAATGAACTGAATCACTGCTCAGCATGAGCAAGCCTTATTCACACACACCACCAGTGTTAGCATCATTACTGAACACATACACCACAGCTCACGCAATCAAAACCAAATGTGCTGCAAGTGCATTGAAAAGACTTGTCAGAAATGACAATGTGCTGAACGGAAAGTGATTTGTCCACTCCGTTAAAAGTTTATATCAACAATTAGTTCATAATAAGTCCGTTCGATTAAAAGCTGAAGCCCACAGGCTGCACAGTTCCTCAGGGGCTGATCTGGTGTATAAAAAAAAAAATACCTCACCCTAAACCTGTCAGCACACCATTACAGCCCACGCCGCCATATGATGGCATGCCAAAAAAAAATAAAAATACTGGAGCCATTGTAGCGAGAAGGTGTTGGCAGATGTAGGCTTAAGGAATGCAGTGACAGGGTTATTTGTTGGACAGAGTTTGTGCAATGGAGAAATGTTTAAGGGAAAAAGGCTTCGGTCTGTGGCTTCTTATCAGTAAGCCTAATAAAGTTAGATAGGGGAATATCTCGATAAGAAATCCGATAAAGGCAGAAAGAAAAACAAAAACCTCAAAACACTAGAAACCACAGGCTACAGTTTAGAGAAGCAATGACTCATGCAGGACAGCGAGCCAAAAAGAGGTTTGCAGCCCATCTGCAACAGCATGCATGTTTGCAGAAAGAATAAACTCTGAAAGCAACACAATGCATGCCCTGTAATCTGCCGTGGAAAAGCGTAAACCGATGCCAGGGATTTGTCATACCCCACAAATGTTTTCAAATAAATATGCAGACTGGGGTCTTATCAAATTAAGGGAATCAGTATGAATCCATATGGCTTGCGTGCATTATATTTTAATCTTCTTAAGCCATACTATATGCGAGGAACAGAATATATATATATATATATATATATATATATATATATATATACACACACACACAACACCTTGTGAAAAAGAAGTGTGCTCAATTGCACTGAATGTGCACTTGTATTGTACTTCAGATCTTAAAAGTATAAAAAAAATATTGTTGCACTTGAAGATAATATAATATTAATTAAATAAAAGGTCACTTAAGTCTACTTAAAGAACGTGCACTGTAATTAACCGTTTTTCTTAATACACTTAGGGGCACTTTTTAATAATGCTTTAACCATATTTCAAAGACAACAGAAGTAATTATGAAATTACATATAAAGTTGTACTGGAGTCCTACTTAAGTGGGTCAAAAAAGCAATCTTAAGTTCAACTAATTGCATTTAAAATAAATAAACATGTTGTCATTTAACTGTAAATAACATGCAGTTAAGTGTCTGAAAACATTACATTCAGTTCGCACATAGGTATATTATTTTAAACTATATAATTTCCATAATATGTACTCTTTTTAAAAGTATGCTAAAGTATACTTTTTTCTACAAAAAGGAAGGTCCTTAGTGTTGTCAAAAGACCCGGTATTTCGGTACCAAGTCGGTACTAAAAAAATGAAAACGTTACGGTACCATTTTTTTTTAAGTACCGGTGGTACCGATAACCCGGTCAACCCGGTTCTTGATGCGCTATCCGAAAGCTATCCTCTTCCACTGTTGCCAAGTCCGCGGTTTTCCCGCGGAATTGGGCTGCTTTAACACTGTTGCCGCTCCACGGGTTGTTTTTCATGTCCGCGGGTTGAAAAACGACCCCATTAACGTGATATTTAGCCCCTGGAATGCGAATTTTACCAGGGGAACCCCGCCAAAACATGCGTATT
>NW_015654937.1:1617840-1642745 GCF_001515625.1 Sinocyclocheilus rhinocerous
ACATTCGAATAAAGTTTATTATGAATAAATGTTAAATAAAGTACATAAAATAAAATAGGCCTACTAGTGTTGTCATAAGACCCGGTATTTCGGTACCAAGTCGGTACTAAAAAAATGAAAACGTTACGGTACCAGGTTTTTTTTAAGTACCGGTGGTACCGAGTACCCGGTCAACCCGGTTCTTGATGCGCTATCCGAAAGCTATCCTCTTCCAGTGTTGCCAAGTCCGCGGTTTTCCCGCGGAATTGGGCTGCTTTAACACTGTTGCCGTGGGTTGTTTTTCATGTCCGCGGGTTGAAAAACGACCACATTAACGTGATATTTAGCACCTGGAATGCGAATTCTACCAGGGGAGCCCCGCCAAAACATGCGTATTTTATCCTCTGAACGTGATTTTTAACGGGGGACCCCCTCGAAACGCGTTTGGGCGGGTTTTGTTGTGAAAACCTGGCAACCTCTTCTTAAAAGCAGTGGCGACCTCAAGAGGAGAAAACGCATCAAACTAACAAAACACCCCGATCAAGTTCAAGCAGGTAAGTTTCAATTACATTTTTAATATTTAGAGCTTCTGTTATGAATATTATTCCATATTTTAATTTGAATTTCGGATTGAAATAAACATCGCCGTTAGCGTATACGTAGTTAATCGTTAGCATAAGCGCGGCTAACGCTAATATAATGAGCATTAGAATACATTTTGTTCATTTTGTTCAAAATTATTTCTTTAACTATTTAATGCTCCTATAACTTTTATTAGGGTAAAAAAACTGGAGGACATGATGGTATTTACTATTTTTACACACCAGAGGCTTTTAAATGAACTGTGTAACCAAAATATGCGTGTTAGAGAATGTACAAATGTATGGTTAACAGTGTTTATGTCATATCAGTCCGGTTTTTGTTTTTTTTTAGTTAGTTAGTTGTAATTCTTGGCTGAATATCTCTAGCAGGATGTAAATATGAACACAGTTTGGATTAAATAAAAGTACAGTCAAATTTTATCTCCTGTATAGACTTTACTGTACAATGTTAGATCTAGTAACATCTTACAGTGAGTGAACAATATATTTTTAAAACATTCATTAATGTTTGTGAATGTTATTTAATACAAACACTTGATCATTCATGTTTGTTCATTGTGCATTAAATAATTTTAACAGATTGAACTTTGAAATTAACCCTAAGAAGAATAATTGTCATATAACTATTGTTTATTGTTAGGTCATGTTATCTAACAAATAAAATCTTATTGTAAAGTGTTTTTAATACTACAGTTTCCATCTATTTGATATACACTTAATATTTGTAATCTTATCTAAATTTATTATAAAAGCTGAGGTTTGTTATTTACTGAAAAGTTATATTTTAGCTGTTGTCAATGATCTAATGTTGTATTTGGTCAGACTCAGCCCATTGCTTTACTTAAGTATATTATATTTTCCTTTTACAGCTGCAGACTGAGGAAGATCCTGAAACACACCAGCAAACCCTAAAACAGACAACAGTTTACAGATGTTTTTCAGTGGCAGCAGAACTATGACTAAACTTTTGGGTGAAACTTGTTTACTTTTTTCTTACTTTTATTACTTGTGGGAAAACTTGAAACACTTTTAAATAAGTATAAAGAATGGCATTGGTTTTGTACATTTAATTTTTGTTTAACGTTATTAATAAAAATGTTGTTCAATTAGCATGTTTTTGTGTTTTGCTTTGGTACCGAAATTGGTACCGAGAACCGTGGATTTTCACTGGTATTGGTACCGAATACTGAAATTTTGGTACCGTGACAACACTAGCTTGGACTATAGCACACAAATTATTTTGACTACAACAACACAAGCAACCAAAGGTTACTGAAGCAATGACTCATGCATAATAGGAAACAAAAAAAGTTTGCAGCCCATCTACAAGAATGAATGCACATTAGAAAGCAAAGCAAAATGTAAGAAACAAAAACTATTCACCAATGGCAGGTTTGTCATATCCTAGAAATATTTTGAAAGATATACTATAATAATGGCCCTTTTCAAATGAATGGTCCATGTGCAATCTACTGACCGACCTGTCTGCGCAGGAATGCTCTCATAATGGAGAAAACATGAGGCTTCTTTCAGCTTGGAGATGCCTGCGGAGGGGAGAAGGCTTTGCTTTAGAGTGTGCATTAGCCCGTTCATACCTGGGGGCCAATGAATAGAGCCCTCAGGTAAGCCTTGTTGAAACAAATCTAAGCTGCTAATGACACGCACCGTGAAAATATTCACAGTTCATTTAGCTTGATGACAACTGCAGCCCCTTGCGCCCCCGCTCCACTGTTTTGTGTATTAGTCATACCTTCGTGTCGTAATCTGACAACAACAGTAATTTCAAGCATGGCATAATGCATGGGAAAACCATCAAATTGTCTGCTGTTAGATAGTATCTCATGTTCTATTTGCATGTTCAGTACCAAAAAGAAAAGCTCACTTGTTATGATTATGGCATGACAAGGGCTTAAAGGGATAGTTCACACAAAAATGAAAATTCAGATTTTATTCACATCCTCACGTCGTTCCAAACCTGTATGCGGTTATTTTTAATGTGGCTCACAAAAGGAAAAATGTACTGTAAAGAATCTGCCTCTATAGCTTCAAGGTATATTAAGTCTATTCCACCTGTGCTACAGGCTATTCCAGATCTTCCTAAACAATACATCTGCAGATTTTCAACCAGCTTTGCATTGTTACAAGGTCAGTGGTATACTGACCTCATGAGAAACATAACTATTTTACGAGGTGGCGATTTTGTATAAATTCATATGTGATGATTCGTATGAAAACATGCAATTAAAAAAAACAAAAAAAACATGAAGTTCCACCCCTAATCTCTTAAACCTAACCATCAGTGGGCCGTGAGCTGATCGTACAAAAACTTGCGAATGAGACCATACAAATTCATGCGAATAGAGGGCTGCAGCCAAAATGTCAAAACCTGGAAGAATTCGGCATGAGATCCCTTGAGATTTTCTGATGGGTTTTTATAATGGGGTTTTTCAATTCATGAAAAAATTAAATCTGTGGTAAACATAACTTGAAGATTCTTGGACATTTTGTTCAAGATTAGTAAGTCAAATCTCAAATAACTGCCCCGATGACTTGTGTTCTACCCGCTTAAATGATAGAAGTACTTGTGCTGTCCAATCTATAAAGACTGTGTCTGTTCCCCGAATAGTGAGGTCAAAATATAAATTTAATGCAGGATCTAGAAAAAGTCTTATCGTGATTAAACCAGAAAAATGTAAAATAAATGAACAAAAAAAAATTTTAATGTTTAGGAGCCCAAACTTTAAAAATTGTTTTTGTTACATTTCTGCCATATGTACATTAATTGACAGTCACCACTGATAAGCTACCACTAAATATTGTAGAAACTTAATTTGCTGTAAAGTTGCTTTGCAATGATTTGTATCGTGAAAAGCGCTGTACAAATAAACTTGACTTGAAACTTGACTTGTTGTACACTGTAAACTGCCGTAACATGACTGCTTCAGAATCATGGAAAGCAGGAACCAGGTGCAGTCACAAACATTTATTCAAACAAACATCCAAAAATCCAGACACGGGCAAGGAAAACAGATCTGACAACAAGCACATGATACAGCCATGTAGGACGACACCAGACCAAGAACAGAGGAAACACTGGGGTATATATACACAAGATAACCAGGGGATAACAAGGGACAGGTGAATGTGATTAATTGTCATGGTAACTAACTATAGGGTTGCTATGGCGACAAACAAGGGAATCTATGGCAAGCAGGGAAACAGGAACTGAACACAGGAAGCAGACACAGAAACAACAGAAGAATACACTTCATAACAAGAGTCCTTAACACAAGACAGGGGAACACAGGCTGGGATCATGACAACTGCACACACTCACACTCCAAGCGTTTTTATATAGTTACTTATTACAAACATACGTTTTTAAATAGAAACTCAAAATCCACGTTTTTGGTATGGGTGTGTGTAATTTACATTGTAGAGCAAAACGCCCAAGTATTTGTAAGTTATATTTACCACAGACATTGTTTTACTCATAAATTGAAAAACCCCATAATAAAAACCCATAGTAAAGTCTAAAGGGAATGAGAATTAGTCTTCTGGGTTTTGATGTCATTGCTGCAGCTCTCTATGAGCCACCAGTTCGCCAAAACGTAAAATAGGTACAAATTGCTCTGAGATTGTGTTGGTAGTATATGTAGGTCTAAATGTGTCTTTATTCATGTTACCTGCACCCAGATTTCTCTGTTTATTTGTCATCAAACATTGTTCATTTACATGTGCTACTTATATATCATATATACTCGAAAATTTAAGTTATTCACTGATCATCTTCTCAGTTTTCACCTTCTACTTTTTGCCTAACAAAACTATTGTATGACTTCAGAAGACTCATATAGTGATATAATATGGGTCATATGGACCACGTTTAGTTCCCCAAAGAACCTTTCAGTGAACAGTTCTAAAAATAACAATTTTATTTTCTTAGTGTGAAGAACATTTTAATAATCTAAAGAACCTATTTCCTCTATAAAGAGCCTTGCGAGCAACGGAAAGGTTATGTGGATGTTAAAGTTATTCATGAAACAAGAGTTTAAAATAGAGAAATATAGAATGCATAAAAATATTTTGTATCATTTAGAAAAGGCCGGTGTGAAGATTCTTCAAAACATTTCATTTTGTGTTCCAACATCATATGGGTTTGGCATCACATGAAAGTGAATAAATAATGACAGAAACGAAATTTTTGGGTGAACTGGCCCTTTAAGACCTATAATTTCCCAGGCTGTTGAAGTTCTAAGAACTTAAAACTTGGCAGATGTCACACATACTGTGTCCTAATGCTGTTAACATACAGATAACACACTCTGTCAGAGCTTAAGTTAGCACCTTTCGTCGACTCTCACTGGTTGATTTGACCTTGGTAAGTGGGGGCATGACACTACGTTGGGCACCACTGAAAAGCCAGGTGAGTGATAAAGATTAGGTGTTGTTAGTTCTTGGGAAAGCACAATGTCATCGCTGTACACTAAGCTTTAAGACACCACATTAACATCTGCTCAAGAACGCTTTAGTCTCCAAACTCTAATTTACAGTTAGAGTTTCCTTCTTGGTTAGTCTGAGAGCCGTTTTCTTGTTTCTGCCTAAACAACAAGTATGCTGAAATGCAAATTGCATCTGGCACCAAGGCACAGTAATTTGACGTAATCACTACAGCTTGATACCAGAGTATGCTCCCGCTGCATGGCGTGGATCACAATAATCAGTAATTGCTCTCCATATTTGACGCAAAAATACCGAAACACCCATTACTCTGTTCCACAGCAGCTTGATAATGCCACATTACAGAAAAAAATCCTTCACCAACTTCTATATTGAATGAACTCAACACCTGTAGAGCCGGCGTTTTCATCATCTGCTTGGAACAAATTGTAGTCATCATCATAACCATAATCACAGTAATAAAAAAGTCCTCATCCTCTTGCCAAATTACTGTGGCATTTGATTTACAGTAATTGTGCGGGAGAGGAGGGGAGTTTAGCGTTTTCATCATCTGCTTGGAACAAATTGTAGTCATCATCATAACCCTAATCACAGTAATAAAAAAGTCCTCATCCTCTTGCCAAATTACTGTGGCATTTGATTTACAGTAATTGTGTGGGAGAGGAGGGTGGGGGGGCGAGGGGGTTTACGCTTTCAATACGCTATGCTTCGTCTCGACCGGCGGAGTCCAAACACGGACTTACACCTGAGAAGGGCCCGGGGCCGGATCCCAATGATATGCCCACATTCCCCGAGGCACACAATGACTAACATTGTGACATATACAATAAACCAGGTGTGGAGGGTGATATTTTATTATTAGCCTAGAAAATGTCATTTTTAAAAGATTATATTCAAGAGCATTACACATTAAGACGGTAATTTGTCATGAATGAGGTTTAGACATCTGAACTGCTATTTCTGGAAGTAATTATGTCATTACGTTGTTAGGCACTGACAGGGACCCAAAGATCGCAGTCGGTAAATGTTCAAAATGTTTTAACAGAGATTTTTGAAAGCAACAACATACAAAGCCATGTTTGATTCTTTTTGTTTGCTTCTTTTAATACTGTGATAACTGTTTTTTAACAGGAAAATGGAACATAAAGACAACAACAACAAAAAAACGAGATCTCCAGGACCTTACAAAAATTCAAGTTACCCCCCCCCCCCCAGGGGAGTTGGAAAAAGAGCCTATTTTCAAAAATAGTTGAGTGTTCCTTTAAGGGACCTAAAATATGGTCATACAGAACAAGGCATGCATATATAGTAATATGCATGCTAATAAGCAACTAGTTAATAGTGAGAATTGGTCAATGTTTAATATAGCAGTCGTAAAAGTGAACTACTAGTTAAATTTTCTCTTGTAACAATTTGTGGTAACACTTTAGAATAGGGAACACATATTCATTATTAAGAATTAATTGAGTTTTCCCTCAATAAACTCCTAATTTGCTGCTTATTAATAGTTAGTCTTCATAAGTTGCACTATAGTTCTGTGAGAGAAACAAACCAAAAATGATTTACACTCTGATCCATATCTCCCACCATTGTAGCTCTAAAGTCTCATTCAGGTTTCCAAACTCTCAAACTTGCCTGGTTTAACACTAAGGACACTCATAACCAATCGTGGACTGCCAAGTTTGAAAATATGCAAGTGAAAACGAGATTTAAGATTAATGGCAAGGGACATATTTTCAGGACCGGTGTTAACATTGTTTTGTTTTAGTCATAGTTTTTGTCTTTTGACAAAAATATCCTTTAAATGGAGTCAAATTTCATACTGTAATATTAATTCATTTTGGTCAATTTTACTGTGACTAAAATGTCGTCCTATTTATTCAATGAGAAAGTGCAACATTAAACCAAATATTCAAACATTTTATATATTAATTTAAACAAGCATCAGCATTCAACAAAACAAAAAAATTAAAACAATTCCCTTTTGTGAAAATGAGATCTCCTAAAAATAACACTATGACGAGTACACTATTATAAATGTAATTGTAGTAATTGTAACACTATTGCCTCCACCAATTTTATATATTTTATATCTTATCTTTTATAGGGTTATATGATTCCTATGATGCAGAAAAAGCAGACAGAATTGTGGAATCCAGTTAAAAATAAAAATAATACAGTATAAAGGAAAAATGTCACAGAATTTGGCAAATTTAGGATGAAAAGTAGGACTGTTCAATTAATCAAATTATGAAATGTGCTAGTGTCTGTGAATATTAAAGTGCAAAAGATGAAATATGAAGATAAATATGAAGTCTGTATTAAATTTGTATTAAATAAAAAAAATCAGAAAAAAAATCTAAACAGGAGACAGCATTTCTGGAAAAAATAAAATAGTTCATAGGGTACTATTATTATTGTATATTATTAATTTGTTAATGTTTTATGAACTACACTGATTCAACATGTTTTTTATTATTTACATTTTATTAAACCATTAAAACAAAATCCAGAAAAATAAAATGAAAAACACCAAATTTTGGAAGAATAAAACAGATTTCATAGGTCCCTAATAATGTAATAAATTTTAATAAATTGATGTTTAATTATTTCATAATTTCGATTAATTAGATATGCTTTTTATGATGTAAATTAAAATTTTATTAAAATTATTGAATTAAAAATAAATTAAAATAGAAAAAAAAAATAATAATTTGGAACAAAATAAAAAAATAATTTAAATCAATCATTATGATTAAATAATTTAAATAATCATCATGATCATCACGATGAACAATTGTCTTTGTTCTCATTTTAAACAAAATAAAAATTAAATTAATTAATTAATTAAAAAACTAAATAAACTAACATTTTCATCATCATTTCATCATTTTGTTGTCATGATTAGCACTGTTTGAATTTGTTCATCACACAAATGGCTTCTAAAGACTTGGAATATAGTGCTCAAGTCTACTGGACGACAGTTACGATCATTTTATGGTGTTTTTTATGTCTTTTTGGGAAGAAAAAAAAAAAAAGGAAAAAATGTCTGGTGTGCTTCCGCTGAACTGAAAAGAGTGTTGTGAATATTCCTGAAAACATTCCCCCGTGTTCCACGGAAGAAAGAAAGTCATAGGGGTTTGGAACAACATGAGGGTGAGTAAACGATGACACGATTTTCACTTATGTTTGAACTATTCCTTTAACAGGTTAAACAAACTTGCCGATTACAGTAATCTAATGTAGGAGTATTCAATAATGCAATTTCAGAGCTAATGTTCTGCAGGTGCCACAGTGCACAGAGCTTACCTTTGTTGGTTAGCGTCATGGAGTCAGACAGATGTCTTTTGAAGGTGTAATGGTGGGTGTTAGAAGCATTTCCTACTGTTGCACTGTGTGGCCTAACAGTCTGTGAGGTGGCTCTGACAGAACCAAGCCTGGGTCCTAAGGGACTTTTCCCTTGTGTATGCCCATAATGCTGAGCACTAAGACACGGTACTGAATTCGAGCGGGCAAAGATGCGTGAGGACTTTGTGGGTTCTTGTGGTTGGCCCTTATTGTTGATGCCCATGGTCTGAGCACAAATGGCGGCAGAAGAAGAAGGTGCTTTAGATGCAAAGCTTCTTGATTTATCATGTGCACATTTTTTGTACTCCTCGTTGCGTCTTTGCTGTTCCTGACTTGCTGATAACTTCTCCACGTCATCGCGAGCCTGACAAAGGAGATCCTCGTCGGCTTCTTCATTCCACAGAGCATCGGAATCAAACGGAGACTTCATGTCCTCCTCTGAAACCCCATCAAACTGAGCAGAAGCCGTCTGACTTGAAACTCCACAATCTCTGGTCATTCTATCAACCCCATCAAACTGAGCAGAAGCCCCTACACTTGAAACTCCACAATCTCTGGTCATTCTATCGAGCTCAACTTGTCTTGAATCCTGGGATGAATGTGTTTGCTGCTTTACTTGGTCCACAGGCGAAGTCGTTAGCAGCTTTTCAGTAGTATGATTCTGGGCAGAAGCAGGCGCAGTGAGCAGAAGCAGCGCCTCTGACCTAAAAGTGCATTGATTAGATGTTTTAACTTCAGGAAGTGTTTTGGTAAAGGTGCTGGTTTTGCTGGTGCTTTGTTGAGTCTCTAAGCAGACGCTTCTGCCTTTAGATACAGAGGGATTAACCTTGGCCACAAGATTACTTTTGCTAGAGACAGACTCAGGCTGAGCAGGGCTTGGTTTCTGAGCTACACTCAAAGGCACTGCATTCTGAGTCACAAACGAGTCATGCAGAAGATCATCCTTTTCCCAGTCATCATCAAAGTCCACCTTTGTGGCTTTAGGTGCATCTACAGGAGTGTTCTTGATTGCTGCAGAACTTGACGTTAGTTCTGCCTGAGCTAAAGATTCAGTTTTGTTTTCTGGTGGGCAGTTTACTGAAGGCGGGCTCAGCCTCCCACTTACGTGCTGAGCGGGACCGTCAAACAGCGCCTGAAGCTCCGCCTCTTCCTGATGGGCTTGAGATGAGCAGCTGGTCAGTTGTTCTGACGAGACTGGGATAGATGTTGATCTTTCAGTTGTGGTTGTACCATCACTTTGTAGCTTACTGAATTTATTTATTTTTTCTGTGCTCTCCTGTTGTTTCTCTTTGTCCTGACGAGTCATATTGATGTCAAACTGCTTGGCAAGTTTCATGAGGTCCTCAACATTGTTCTGTCTAATGGAAAGAGATGGGGACATGACATAAATATGAAAATCACAAATCTATGACAGTGATTTCAGTGTGTATGCCAAAACAAAGGGGTTAATAACATGTCACTTGCATGGATCTATTAATTCAATCAGTCAATCAATTCTGTTTATTTCGGTCCTTACAGACAACTTTTCACAAAAAATAAATAAATGAACAATTTCTGAAAAAGGTGTAGGCAGAAGCCTTGTGTCACGATGTCACACACACGAGGGACAAGGAGACGCTGGAGAATACTTTTAACAGGACTTTATTTGCACCAAGGAACCAAGGGAGACGAACACAGGAAGACGTTCACAGGAAGACGTACACAGGAAGACGTTCAACAGCGGACAGAGAACTTGGGACTGGGAACACTTTTTATACATACACACAGGAGGAGGGGATGACGAGACACACCTGGGAGCAATGACACATCATGGGAAACACCTGGGACAAATGAACTTAAATCAGGACAGGAACAGGAAACAAACCAAATATGGGCATGGGAAAGCACATGGGGAGCAGGACACACACAACACATGGAACAGAGTCTGACACCTTGCTTATTAAGCCTACCCTTTATACATATTTAACCAATGTACGTCACTTTTTTTTTACTAGATTAGATACATTTCCCAAAATGTACATACTTAATTTCAAACATACATAATTACAGAAATACACAATCCAACTATTACCTTAATATGTTAAATAATACTTACACAATTTATTGATAATGAGTCATATAATTATTTAACACCACGTTTTTATACATTTTCTTAAATTTGCAAAGTGAATTACATAATTTTAATTCCTTATCACAGTTATTCCATAGATTTACCCCTTTGACAGATATACACCTATTTTTAGCATTAGTTCTTGCCCTTACTTTTTTAAACATATAATTCAAAAATACATTTAAAAAATGCAATTCGTACATACACTGATTTGAACTCTTCTTCAACTCTTTTTATGACAAAAAAGCTTAAGAAGTCATACATTGGCATAAAGCCAAAAACAATATAAAAGTTTTTCAGAACCAATGAAACCAACATGAATACACATGCTTTTACAGTAGATTTTTAAAAGATTTCTGTTATTATGAAGATGTTCTTTGACACTGACTCAAAGGCTTTTATACACTGACAAAAGAAAAGAAAAGTAAAAGATTTTCTAAGTTGTAAATAAAGATTAATGGAACCTTTTACAAGGAAATACTATTATAGTCATTCTACTTCAACATTTCATGTTTAATTCAATGTTACTTGCCATTTCTATATAATTATTTCTTAAATTTGCTAGCAATTTCAGTGAGAAAAATGTTTCAAAGTAAATCCTACACCATTTTTTTTAGTGTACTAGAGCTGGATGGTATGACCAGAATAATATACCACAACAGGGATATTGATTAGACCAGGAGTTTGGCTTTAAATTTCACCTCAATGGCCTCAAAATCCTGAAAGCTACAATACATTTCTCATAAAGTCACTGTGGTGAACACTGATCCAGTGGTGTAATGGGGAAAAAAGATGGTGAAGAGATGGTTGGTATGCTAGAAATGTATCATATAAAATGTGCCCCTAATCTATTCCCTGTGTCGTTCAGTTACATGTCATTTTATGTATGACGTTTACAGCATGTTTCTAGTATTCGGCATGTTACTGATTAGAGGATTCATACCGTGCTGAGATCCTCCTGACTCTGGGCTGTCTGATCTCTGGAGTGCAGGGTATGGCACCGTCTCCAATCCACTGGAGCACTGAGTCCCCTTCATTTGCCTTCTTAACCTTAAACATAGTATGACTGTTAGATTACATTTACCACAACACCCATAATTTCCATTTTACTTTCTATATTTGACTTTGTTTAATACTTACTTTTGGTGCAATCCTACTGACAATCTCTGATATCTCAATGACCCTCGCATCTCCTTGTCCTGTGGATGGTTACAAATGTATATGAAATACAAAAGTTATATTCATCTGTAAAAGGTGTTATGATACAAAATAAAACATGACAATCAGCTTTTAAATTTATCTTAGAGTTTATACCACGATAAATGTACAACAGTTTTACATTAGACAAGGAAATATGGAATAATATAAAAATATAGAGTTGGACGTATCTTAAATCAAACTTTAAAAAAAAAAACACACACACTTGTAATTATACTGCTTAGAACTTATTGTTCATTATTGGCTATGGACAATCTTTCTTTTTGGATTGCATACATAATAGGGTTTCTTACACCACCAAACCACAAACCATAATCAGTACAATTGTTTAAGAGGATATAAATACAGACTACTTTAAGTTTTATGACCACACTTGCCATTCAAATTTTGAGTGGGTGAGTTGGTATCCCAGATGATGTCTTGCGGGGATTCAGTCTCATTAGGCGAATCTCCACTGTAACAACCGTTGAATCTGATTCTTGGTCGGTGTTTTGGGGTTGTAAAATCTGAGAATTAAGATAATAATGACAACACTACGGTTAGTATGGGGACAATAACATTTCATGTCGACACTACGAAGAAATACCGCGGGTCTTTGGACATGTTCCACTGTAGAATCATCTTTGAAGTACCTGGGAGTGTCGCTTAAATAACATTATACATGAATGTGATAATCATTCAGTACAATGGTACTACCACCACGACACTGCGGCAGTACTTTAGTGCTGCTTTCTAAGGAGAAACATACATACATCTGCTTTGCGATCGGTTGACACGCGTTGTGCTGTGACTTACAACTGTATTACCTTTGCGAAAGTGGCATGAAGTGTGATAAGACGGAGACTGGGACTGTTTGAGTCTGATCATTCGTCTCTTTGTTTTCATTTTCTTCTGTGTAACTTTGGAAGTCCTGCTCCGACTTTCTTTCGAATCTGATATATGGCGCACACCGAGGTTTCTCTTGTCGGTCATGACTTATTTTAACTAATATAAACAATACAGCTCCAGTATTCATAACTTGGTTGAACTAGTTACAAAACCTCAGCGATATTTGGTTTAAATCCAGAAAATGTTTGGGTATTCAGGTAAGAGTGCTCTTCTACATCGCCGCCATTTTTTTTGTACGTTTACATGAATACGCGTTCCTGATTGGTCCTTGGCATCTCGCGAGACTTTGTATTCTCACTGCTGCTTTTTGACCGCAGTAGTTTGACCTGAATACTTGAGCGGTATTCATATATATATATAACTTAAAACAAGTCGCAGGTGCATAAGAAAAGTCATTAAAATTATAAAACTGAAAATAAAATAAATAAATAATGAAAACCCACCCTGTAAATGAAACGTGAAGATTACCTTACTATGAAGTCCTTTGGGCTTTGATTGAGTAAAGCAGTGCGTTATGGATGTGTATTGGAGGATGCCAGGCATGCCAGAAAAGTAAAAATGCCTAAGTACATAATAATAATAATAATAATAATAATAATAATAATAATATCAGTAAATAAAAAGATTAGTTCGTAATATATGTCACATGTTTATCCATGCTTTTATTCAGAACAAATATTGTATTTATATTATAATTTAAATTAATTTTTAAGTTAAAATAACTTAAAATAATTGGCTCAAAAGGAGTCTGTTTTTTCCCCTTTGGAATCAGAATTTATTCACTAAAAATGTATTCAGAATTTATTCATTAAAACTAATTGCAGTGTACAGTATCAGAGTATTTTATTGAGATGTTCTGTCTACTTTTGTAGAAGACTGCACTTTCGAGAACCGCCATGAATATCAATTTTGGTAAAGGAACTGGTTTCCAACCTCATGAAGCAGTTTGGAGCTCCTTTTTAATTATTATTTTCCAGTTATCCATTGGTAATAGTAGCTTTCTGTTGGTCAACAGGGTGAAATCGTCATAGTTCAACAAACTTGAAACTTGAACTGAACATCTAGGTGGATTTTAGCATATGCACACTTTAAGATCAAATCTGTGCATATGTACCTTTTACAAATGAGGCCCCAAAACTTTCAGTGGCAAACAATTTCTTCATACATACTTTACATCAGGGGCCTCATTTATAATACATGCACAGATTTATATGCACAGATTTGAGCTTAGATTGGGGGTACGCTAAAAACCCAAGCCAACATTTAGATTAATAAAATCGTCTTTGATGTGAAAAAAGTGCTTAGCACCACATCAGATTCTAAACAGGCGTACACACTTTTCCTTGTGGCATGTCAGAGTACTGCAGGTATTTGGAAATTTAAGGATTTCTTGCCGCTCGCCATTCTCAAGTAAAGAATTGGAACGTTGACTGGTGCTCTTTTATATGCTAATGACATTAATTAGTTTTTTTTTCTTATCTAGTTGTTTACCTGTAGCGGCTAATGAATTTGAAGTCTGGCACATTCACAGAAAATTTCTGCAGCAAAACATAAGGTTCATTAAGCCTGCATTTCATCCATGGAATTTTGCTGTGCAAAAAATAGATGTGGCCAGAGGCTTCATGCCCATTCAAAGCAGGGGGGGGGGACCCAAGTGTATTTTGAATGCACCTTCCAAAAGACAAAAAATAGCCAAATAATATTTGTTATATTTGATTCAGTGTGGCACATCACCAACTGCTAAATTCAAATCTGCATCCGTGCTTTGGCTGGCGCTGAGCCAGATGCGTTTTTACAGCGCTGCACATTATAACCAATCACACATGATTCTGTTGAGCTTATGAATGCAATGGCCAATCAGAGGCGTTCAGATGAGTCATCGCTGAAACACGGGTGTTTTGTTAAGTGCCCGCTGGCTTGACTGAATTCTGCTCTCTGGCGAAATCTCTCATCATAAACAACAAAGTGCAGATGTGCGTACGAATGTAAGTAAGATATTCATTTCACAGTGTAAACAGTTTCAGTGATTATAATGGGAGTTTTTGAGAGTGCTTCAACTCTAGCTAGACTAAAGTCAGTGAAAATGTTCTTTGATAATGTAGGCTATTGCTCTCTTTCTGTACAAAGTGTTATAATTAGTAACTTACAATGTTTTTATTAAATTCACGTTAAATACAAAGTCAGTCGTATTAAAAATATTTTATGGCATGACATCCATATCTAATACTTAAGTAAAAAGATGGGTTTTATGCATAGTTAATAGATTACACTAACATTAGGTTACTTTGCCCATCGCCCGCCACAAACCTTTACTTGTGCCCCCTCAAAAACAATAAGTGCATGAAGCCCCTGGATGTGGCAAAAGACCCAAATATGTAATAATGATTGGCGAATCCATACATTTAAGGTTTAAGAAAGTGAAATCAGTTTGTCTTCTCCAGCAATCTGTTATGTGTCTCTGAACATGATGTATCATTCTCCTTAGGCCCATATTAAAATACCATATTTCTTCTACCCATATTTCTAGCATTTTGCTAAACATTTTCTGTCAATAAATATTTCTGTTTGATCGCATTACAGAACCTCAGTGTTCTCAGATATTTCATTGTGGAAACATACTTTTGAAAACACATCTCTGTTGGTCTTCTGCCCACTGATTTCCATCCATTTGCTTGTCCTCAGTAGAGCATTACTAATGCCTGCTGGACACAATTCAGGTGTTTATCCCACAGCAGCAACAAAAAAGGCTACAGCTCTCAGACGTTTATCATAATACACTCTCGCTGGTTACCACACTACCTGAAATGATTTATTATAGAAGTTGGATTAATGTCAAGGACGCTGTGCTGCTTCTGTATTGTAAATATTGCTGTCTGAAGTTGGAAAACAGCTGTTTATAATGTAATAGGCATAGTGTCAAAAGTAGAAGAATAGAGTTTTTAACCCTATAAAGCCTACTGTACCATATATAAACCACCATCTCCCCTTACCATCCCCTTTGGATTAATAATGTGTATGTAAAATTTATCATGCAAATGAAATGTTAAAATTCTCTACTTAAGAAGATAATTCACGAATAACAGCGATTGGCCAATCAGAATTCGGTACTGTAACAAGCTGCGCACACGCTGAAGCAAGTTTTCATGATTTTTCGCGCAAAATGGTTCAAGCGCCACTTTTGAAGTTTTTTAAAAAGACGACAACAGAAAAGGTATGGTTTTTCCTTGATTAGAATTTAAAGACATTCCCCTGACATAATGTTACTGTGCTGTATGTGTTACTGTGAGGGCTTGAGAGACGATAGGAGAGCTGACATCGAGTCACCGACTTTGCAAAAACCAAACAAAAACTTGAGAGTCCAAAAGCATTCACTGCGCGATGAAGCCTATTAGAATACAGTAAAAATAACCTTATAATTCAAGCAATTAAAGAAAAAATACCCATGTATGAGTTTTTATGTTTTTTTATATTCATTGCACAAGCAATGTACTTTTCTGGATATCAGTACATGTGCGAGCACAATTGTGCATAGCAACAAGGTGTTTTGTTCCTTGAATTAATACATTTTTGAACGAATCGAGTGAGCCAGTGATTCAACGGCCCATTCAGATGGACACTAGTTTCGTTTCTAATTGAATCAGCCGCTTTGAACGAATCGTTTGATTTGAATGATTCAATAAATCATTTATTAAAACAGGGACTTGCTGCCACCTACTGGCGGTTTTATTGTCATCATTATTTATCCATGACAGGCCTAAACCGGCCAAGGTTTCAGCACAAAAACACATTTAGCAAAATATAGTTTAATTATCAATATTGACCAAAATTCCTCCATTTCAGGCCCCATAAGGAAAAAAAAGCTTATAAATAATAGTTTATTTAATAAGGCTAATTTTTCATTAAATAAAAACCTTTTTAAAAATTAAACAAATGTTGTAATAATTATGTAATATAATGTAACCCACATACATTATTTATATGTTACACCCCCCCCCATGGAAAAATAAATTGACCACACCATCCCCCCTGAAATTTTTGAACAATTCGATCACTGTATATATATATATATATATATATATATATATATAATCGGACAGAGACAGACTCGGACGTACTCAGGTGGACTTGTACTCAGACTTGACAGATTCTGACATTTTGGACTGGAAACTGTTCAAAGTACAGACTAATCCATGTCATGTGTGACATTAAAACATAAAAAAAAAAATCAGTAGAAATCAGTAAATAGAGACAAATCTGCCACTCAAACTCAGTTAAAGACTAGGACTTGAGTCTACAAGGTGGACTCAGACCTAACACTAATTAAAATGAATATCTACTTTAGTAGCGTACTATAGGTGCTCAGTAGGGCATTTTTAAGTTTGTATTGTGATTTAAATTGTGCATGGATTTTAAATATGTACTTTTGTATTTATAAGTCTTTGCCAACTGAAAGCACTAGATGGTGCCTGTATTCTTTATGAATGGTGTGTGTGTGTGTCTGTGTGATGTTGTGGAGGCTGCACACTGAGTGTGCTGCTGATATAGAAATGCTGTACGGTGCAGCCAGGCTCCCCTGCTGGAGCGGTGTGTGTGAGGGCCAGACGCTGCTGTCAGCACTCACAGCTGACACACACACGCCTCAAACTCTACCTGCTGAGAGGAACCACTAATCAAAATAAAACCCTTTAGTTGAGACATGTTCGTCTGGAATAAATGGACAAGAAAAGGCCTCTATGAAAGATAGTGACCTTGTAGTAGTAGTGTGTCATGGGCAAGTTCTGCTGTTGCACTAGCTCTGTTGGTAATGCACTGTAACTAAATGATTTGTCAGATTATGCAGCATGGACGTTCCGGCATTAATCTGTCCCTCTGTATAATGTAAGTGACTGATATTAAGTGCCTATAACTTTTCTATTTGGAGCAATATAAAGGGAACGTTAGGCTATAGTGATCCAAAATTAAAATAGGCCCAATAATATAGCTCAACCAAACTGTGTAAGTGAATCTCACAAAATCAAGCCAGGTTGCATTTCACCTCCAAATAAAAAGAACCATTAAGCATTGGGACATATATATATATATATATATATATAAAGACTATTAAATGCTCTAAAATATATATTTCTCATAGGTAATTCATTCAAACTGAGGCATGAACTAATGTTAACAAATAAGACCTTACTGATATTTGGTGCGATTCACTCATGTGTTCATGAATATAGAAAGCGATATAAAACTGTTAAAATCATCACTTGCAGTGTGGGTCTAGACATCAAATTAATGTTAATGAATGGGATGATGAGGTATATACTTTATGCAAGCATCATTAATTAAGTGATTAGAATGGGATTACCATCTGAAAATATATATAGACATGGTTATTGTTTTGCTTTTTGAGTCATATAAACCATCTTCAAGTCATGAGGCGTGCAACAGCGTATTTAAAAGTCACTGTAACAAACCCGTCAGATGAAATGTTAGCATTTCACAGAGCTGGATAGTTAGACGGGGAAGTAAAGGGCAAAGATTTGTCACTTTCAATCTGAATATGAGGCATCACACAGAGTTTTTCTTTTTTCCTTCGCAGTGTTTTCCATCGCCTTTCCGCCACAAACGGCAAGATGCCAAAGGCCGCTGAGCGAGAGCATTTGGCTTCTCGAGCTTCAGCCGCCCAACCCCTCTGCTCTCCTCGCCTTTTTTATTTATCTGTTCCGCCTTGGTTGTTTAGACCCAATTAAGAGGCTAATTGTGGAGATCAGGGAGGATTGCATTGTGTAAAAGTACAGAGCACATGGCTAATTGCCGCAGCAGCTGCCAGTGTTTATGAAAAGCTGGGCGGTTCTGCGGTTCTCTCGGAGGAGAGCGAGCTCTCATCCTCCTTCTGATGTGGTAGAGAGAGCCAGGTGAGCGGCAAGCAGTCGCCAGGGTGTGCATTGCGGGGCGGAACAGAATGGAAGCTGCAGAAATAATTACCACCATCGAGGGCTTCTCTTTCTCTTATCTTGGGCTCGTGCTCCCCAAGGCAGGCAAAACCTTGAGGATGACACCAAGCATGTGGTGGGACTCGGCGATATGGAAGGATTCCAGGATACAGATCCGCTGCCAGCTTTTATCTAAATGATCTCACACTTGTCTGTGGCAGGTGTTTTGGGTGGGAGTATTTGAAATAAGGCACACATTTTTGAGTCACCACTGAGGCTGTTGTCAAGTGATGCTACTGGCTCCCATAGCAGATGGGTTTTGCAAAGTAAACTTCAGGAACGTCGTTCTGCATGGACGCAGCTTGTTTTGGATGGTGTTTGAATACCATCATGCCTCTTCTCAAAGCAGAACATGATATAATGACCTGACACCTCTTGAGCCAAGTTCACTCTTTTGACATTGTCATTCTTTTGGCATTACAAAATTCCTTTTACATTATGGCACTGGCGAAAATTCATGTTTTTTTTTTTACGACTTTATGACATTTTTTTTTTACATTTTCTTATGACATTATGACATAACTTTGACATTACCACAATTTGTGCCATTACAACGTAAATTTGTAGAATTATGACTCACATTTGACATTGCATCATGTTTATTGGCATTGCGAGATTCTTTTGAAGTTACAATATATTTTTTGGAATAGTATTTTACTAATGCTACATGCGTTTCGCATTCCAACATTATTTTGAGATTGTGAGATTCTTTTGACGTTACAACATTTTGTCATACAATTCATTTACAGCTTTCTTTTGGCAATATTTTTTTGGTATCAGATTCTTTTGACATTGTGATTAATTTGGCTTAACTTTTTTGCATTAGGACAGTATGTCGACATTATGTCATTATTTTGGAATTATGATTTTCTTCTGATATGAAGAAAATGAATTGGCATTACAACATTTTTTATATTTGAACATTGTTTTAAAGTTCCAACATTCTTTTAATACGGCAACATCCCTTCACTTGGCAACATTAATTTGGCATTCTTCTGACATGAAGTAAATTACATTACAACATTTCTGACGTTTGAACTTTGTCATTAAAAAACATTATTTTACATCTATCTTTTGGCAATACATGCATGCATGTAAAAATGTTGTAATACCATTGGTATAACAACATTCTTATGGCATGGCAACATTAATTTGATATTACAACTTTCTTCTGACATGAACAAAATTACATTAAAACATTTTTGGAATTCTGACGTTCTTTTGACATTGCAATTTTTTTCTGGATTTTTTTTTTTAATTACAGTTTTTTTAAAAAAATTACATTATTTTAGCATTACACAATATTTTGCCATTGCAACATTCTTGGCATAATGACAATATTTTGAGTATGACATCACATCATTATTTTGACATTTCAACATTCTTTTGACATGGTGTCAGTAAAAAAACCCATCAAGGTTAGAAATGGGTGGTGCAATCAGACAGGTCAAGTTTCTATAGCGCATTATACAATACAGATTGTGTCAAAGCAGCTTTACAGTGTCAAACAGGAAATTGTGTGTCAATAATGCAAACAAAATTCAATTCTGCTGTTATGCAGCTCTAAAAAGAGGACAATAGCAAACAGTCAGTTTTTCAGTTAAAGTCAGTTCATTGTTGATTCAGTGATGTCATCGTCCAGCTCGGTTCTCTTCCAGTGGCGTCAAAGAGAATTGTGGGTAATTAGGCAGTGAATGGAGGTCTTCTACATGCAACATTTTAGTGCTCCCTAATTAGTGAGCAGGAAGATCATGCTCTGTACTTGAGAATCTCCGCTGTGGATCTCAGTCGTGCTTCCTGTATCTCTTCTCCTCTGTCCTCCCCTCAGAGTGCTTCCACCCTCTCCCCTCCAAGGGAGGCCCAACCTGCCCCCACTGCCCCATCGCTCCAGCTCTCTCATTAATCTGTCCACAGGAACGTCCGGCTGCGCGGCAGCTTGACTGCTCATTTATTCTGTTTAGAATAGCGATGCCGGTGATAAATGTCCCGCAGAGCGCACATGTGCTAAAATATTCATAAATTGGAACTCTTAATTTGCTAAGGTGGAAAACCAATACATTTCAAGAGTGGTGACAAGTCATGTTATATTTATATGAATATGCAGGCCATGGGTGAGACGTTAATGCGCCGTGTGCTTGCTATTACCAATTGTAATTTCCTCTTTGTGAAATTAGCATGGCGACTGATGTGTGAGGAGACAATAATTTGTTTGATGCTTTGATGTGGTTTCCTACAAAAACAGACCCAAATTTGAGAGTTGTTGTTGTTAATCGACAAGCCCATTAAATGAGGAATGTGGACCACCAAAAATCATAACGCCAAATCTGAAATCAATCTCCTCTGATTAAAGACATTGTGCACAGCTGTTTTATATCCCTTCCATAGCCTTTTGTTCTCCAAATGCAAAAGGATCCTTATGCACACTATTTTTGACTATTTACTATTTTTGAATAAATCCTGCCATCTCTCTCTGTTCAGAAACCATATGTCAGTGAAGACAGCTCATTTTTAAAGTTACATTTACTATTCCACATCCTAAAGTCTACAGTACATTGTTCTGTTTTGCCAACAACATTTTTGCCAGTGTGTGGATTCCTTGCAGGTGAGCACAGGGTGGCAGCTGCTCCATGCAGTGTTTTCCTGCTCGGGTCAGTCTCTCCTGGGGAAGCAATGACAGAAACTAGGCCAGATGGTGCGAGAGAGAGAGAGAGGCAGAGTGGGCCGCTCTCAACCTGACCAACTGCACTGCATTCAAGGTGAGTGAAAACAGTTCCTACAGGAAAGAAAAATCACAAGTGAGATCCCTTTAATATCCCGGTCAACTCCTAGACAGCAATGAGGTTAAACGGAGTGCAAGCAGAGACTTTTCTTTAGAGTTTCAGAATAGATCTGAACAATGTTTGTGCAGAGGTTTTACTAAAACATGTCTTATTCAGTTGTTCTAAGACTGTGCTGTAAAAAGTGGTATCCTGCAATTGCTAACTTGACGAATAATTTCTACCTGAATGAACCCATAAAAAAATACTTAAAAATTACTAAAACAAAAATGCATGTAGGTTGGTTTTGTGATGTTAAGTAATATTTTTGGACTTTAGATATCACAATTTTTAGTGCTTAATCTTGGCTACTTATTGTGTTCAAATATTTCTTGCAAGGCTGCAAAGTTCTACTGTTTTTCAAAAATTGATTCATTCATGTTTTTTTTCCTACTTGAATGAAGAGAACATTTTAGCAATAGACCTTTTAGTCATTATATTGAAGGAAAGCTGTCTTCATGATGACGTGCCCTGTTTAAAGGTCGTAGATCAGTATGCACCTAAAAATATTACTAAAAAAATTATAAACAGCCAATATGCTAGTGTTGACGAATAATTTCTACCTGAATGAACCCATAAAAAAATACTTAAAAATTACTAAAACAAAAATGCATGTAGGTTGGTTTTGTGATGTTAAGTAATATTTTTGGACTTTAGATATCACAATTTTTAGTGCTTAATCTTGGCTACTTATTGTGTTCAAATATTTCTTGCAAGGCTGCAAAGTTCTACTGTTTTTCAAAAATTGATTCATTCATGTTTTTTTTCCTACTTGAATGAAGAGAACATTTTAGCAATAGACCTTTTAGTCATTATATTGAAGGAAAGCTGTCTTCATGATGACGTGCCCTGTTTAAAGGTCGTAGATCAGTATGCACCTAAAAATATTACTAAAAAAATTATAAACAGCCAATATGCTAGTGATATGCATGCTAGTTAATAGTGAGAATTGGTCCCCTAACTAAAATGTTACCCGCTTTTCAAAATAAACATTGTTTCAAGGCAGCTTTACAGAAAATCTTGAAGTTTATGTTTATGATATCTTAATATCTTCATGTCGTCGTATACAGCAGAATAGAGCTTTATTAAGACTGAGATCCTGTTTTCTTTCCATTTTCAAGGGAATGCTTTTCTTTCATTGTCTTTATTTTGCTAGACTAATTCTATTAGTTCAAGCAAACAGCACAGCACAACTTATCTCGAATTTCTCTCTCCTCTTGTCATCTGTAACTTTCTTCTCTGTTGAGGCTTTGATCTAAAATTGGCCCCTGTAAAAGACTTGTGTACAGTAATTTTCATATGGGCTTTGAACATATTGAAAGGGCTCATAGCTGCCATCGCTTTTATCCTCCGATTCCTTTTCCTTGGGAAACGGCGAGCATATGGCAAACACCCTCACTGGATTCTCAGACAACGGGAGGGACTGTATTCCGATTCCTGCATCCTGTCATCGGCGAATCCCAGGGTGCTATACCCGAACCCTCCCTCCCGTGCACACGCAGCAAAAACACACCATCTCCTACAGACTTTGAAATGCACTCTGCATTTATCTGACATCCTTAAACTGGAACACAATGTTCTAATCTCTCTCGCATTTACCTGGATTCCCTTAATATGCTTGCTTTTGACTGTGTCTGTTTTATAAAGTTAAAATATATAAATTCTAACATTATAAGTTACTTAAGTGTAATGTTAAGTTATGTAATGAAATTTAAGCCATTGTTCACTGAAAATCTTCTAAAAATCTCATTCGCATCCATATTCAAATTGAGGTGTTGCATTATGTTTGCTGTCATTAACACCAAACTGGTTTTTTTCTTGCACGTTCCTTTTTGGAGCTTTATGGATGTGGTTGGAAAATGTAAAATAAAGTGTAAAATAAAGTAGAAATATGAGTTTAGAATAATGTTAGTGAGTAAATAACAACAGATCTTTCATTATTTAGTGAACTATTCCTTTTTAACATGTCTTTAAGTGGGCTGCACAACTGAATAGGCAAAAATGGATGATCTCTTTTCATTCAATCTACATTTATCCTTGAAGCTTTGTTGGTTAATGCAGGGGAATTAAGGCACCGTAATAATGGTCAACATGTCCTTCAATTGATAAATGAGCACACTTGATTTGAGAGCCACTTGACACCATTGTCACCTGCGAAGGAAAGAGCACACGTATAAAAGCCATTCAAGTCTCGTAAAATAGCAGATTTGACAAACTCAGCATTTGTTGGGAGGCCGTCAGTGTAATTTATTATCTTAATTGGTGGATCTCTTTTTTTTTCGTTTGTGATTAATGTCAAGAATGTCTCCTTAATATAGGGCAATCACAGTAATTGGCATTGCTTAAAGAGGGAAAAAGATCAAAGTCTAATTTGCTTAAGCGAGAACACTGAATTGCTGGACTCCTTAAATTTAATTGGGCAACTTTTGTGTGTGTTTATTATTAGTGGTGTTTGCTAAGGCAAGCATCACTACATTGCTCAGAGAAACAAAGGCCCATTTGTTGAAAAGTACACCGCAATCAATTTGAAGAATCCCTGTTTGAAAGGAGAGTACAGGTGAGGTGTGCTGTTACTAAATGATCAGAATTAGGGGTTTTGCCTAACCGTTGTTAAAATGGGCACAAACATTCCATAGACTTACAATGACAAAGAGACCTGAGCCATATGTAGAGTCCAGAATATCATAGAGACTTTGGGGCTCATTTGAGTAACCATTTATATATAACAATATAAAAACACATTTATTTACATGTAATATTTCACCTGAATCAGTTGAAATATCCACTTAAAACAGCTGTGAAATGTAGTTAAACATCCAACTGTCAAAACTATAATGTGAATATTGAATATTGTGAAATATCAAATATTATGTGTTAAACAAAATAAATAAAAAGACTCTGAAAATAAATTCCAGGAGGCAAATTTCACACCGCATTCTAGGGGCAAATGTAATACTTGTTACATGTATTCCCTATGTGTTGGTGGACTTTTATGTTATTTCCTGTCTTGTGCACTCTAAAAAATGCTGGGTTAAATTCAACCCAGTGCTGGGTAAAATAGGGACAAACCCAGCAATTGGGCTGTTTTGACCCAGCGGTTGGGTTAAATGTTTAACCCAACCTTCTGGGTAGTAACCCAACCGCTGGGTCAAAACAACCCAATTGCTGGGTTTGTCCCTATTTTACCCAGCACTGGGCTGTATTTAACACAGCATTTTTTAGAGTGTGCCATGCTTTGTGTTTCTCATTTACCACACCCCCTTCTTATCTTGTTTCCCTTGTGTATAAATAGTGCTTGTGCTTCACTTGTTGTATGTTATCACTTGTTTCTAGTGTTTCCCTGTTTGTTTATTAAAGTATTCCTGCACTTCCATGCTTGCTCTTTACACTCTAAAAAATCCTAGGTTATTTTTTTAACCCAAATGCTGGGTTGAGCCTTTTGGGTCATTTTTTTGGGTTATTTTTTCAGTGTTTGGGTAGTTTTTGTGTTACCCAGCTCCTG
>NW_015654937.1:1646317-1653309 GCF_001515625.1 Sinocyclocheilus rhinocerous
GCTGTTTTGACCCAGCGGTTGGGTTAAATGTTTAACCCAACCTTCTGGGTAGTAACCCAACCGCTGGGTCAAAACAACCCAATTGCTGGGTTTGTCCCTATTTTACCCAGCACTGGGCTGTATTTAACACAGCATTTTTTAGAGTGTGCCATGCTTTGTGTTTCTCATTTACCACACCCCCTTCTTATCTTGTTTCCCTTGTGTATAAATAGTGCTTGTGCTTCACTTGTTGTATGTTATCACTTGTTTCTAGTGTTTCCCTGTTTGTTTATTAAAGTATTCCTGCACTTCCATGCTTGCTCTTTACACTCTAAAAAATCCTAGGTTATTTTTTTAACCCAAATGCTGGGTTGAGCCTTTTGGGTCATTTTTTTGGGTTATTTTTTCAGTGTTTGGGTAGTTTTTGTGTTACCCAGCTCCTGGGTCAAATGTAACAACCCAGTGTTTGGGTTGTTTTGCAGCTCCTGGGTCAGACATAACAACCCAATGTTTGGGTAGTTTTAGTGTTACTCAGATCCAGGGTCAGACGTAACCCAGCGGTTGAGTTATTTATCGCGGGGATTTTGCGTCTTCACTTCACGAGAGAGCAGTTCTAAGTGCCATCGAATTGATGCATTCTTCAGTAAAATACAGGTTTGTGTACATTTTATTTTATCTATAAAATCGTTACTGTGCTGTATATAGTTACACTTTATGCAGAGCAACATACAGGCGCGTGGTGTGAATCAACTTTAACGAGTGTCGCGGTCTTTTTGCGTGATGGAAAAGCCTGATGCTATGCATAAAATAAACTATTTTATTCATAAAGATACAGAATATAATACTTTGTTTGGATGTTCAAACATGTCCTCAGAGCTGTTTATTGTTTGTTTATTGGCAGGTTATGGAGTCACAGCATGTTTCGGCTAGAGTGAAACGCTGGGCGGCGGTCCGTTAGCAGTTCCCCGCCGAACACGACTCCAGCTCGGGCACGAGAACCAGCCATTATGCTGGGTTAAATGAACAACCCAATTTGCTGGGTAAATTTAACCCAAGATGGGTTCTGTCCTATATTTACCCAGCCCTTGGGTTAATAACAACCCAAATTGGGTTGTTTTTAACCCAGTGTTTTTTAGAGTGTACCTTTGCATAACAACACTATAATTTTTTTTCTACATGGGATATTATACATATGGAATATTTCTATGATTTTTGGTGACATTTTTTTACATTTCTGACTATTGCCCTTGAAATGACCCACAACACCCTAGTATTGTGACAGAGTTGCACAGATAAGCACTCGGATTATAATGAGAAAATGTAAAAATGTAGTTTTACATTGCAGGTTGTTTCTCTAGGGTTCACATAGGTAGTACGTTGTGTCTATATGCTTTTTATAGCAATAGGAACATATCTAATCTAATTTTGAATTAAATTAGAGCGAACATTGCTATGCTGTCCACGTGGACTGCATTTGTTTATTGACAGCTTTTTCTGATGTTTTCAACAAGGTAAAACAATTACATCTTCAACGCAAGCATCATGCATTAAGCATCTCCAAGGATGTGCATCTCGTTCTTTCATCATAAAGATAATACATGTACCGCTCAAGCTCAGAAACGTGCAATTACCATAGATTATCACCAACACAGCGGTTTGAAGTAATTATAACAGGTCCCACATCGTCCATATAATCACCTCCCAATTTGAGCCTGTTTAGAATAGTTTTCTGCAAACACGCATTAAATGGTGCTTGTAGTTCTCCCTTGGAGGCATATCACCGAGCTGGGGAGAACGCTCAGCCAGATTTTTATTACAAATCGCCATGCTGTATGCTGTAGTATTTCAGGATATCACTGTAGGCTTTCAAGCACAGAGGAGGGCAAGATGATGCCAGCTCTTGTTAATGTATTATTGGCAATTAGCTGGAATTAGTTTTAGAGGATTCAAAAGGAGACAGAGTACAATACTGTGTGTAATCTCAATGAAAGTATGATCATGTTCTAGAACTAGAACGTGTAGTAAATGAATATGTCAGTATTACTATCCAACACGGAAGTAAGCAGTTTTCTGTGAATGTGCGAAGTGTCGCCGCTAGTGGGGTGAAAGGTGGTGATGATTATAGGGGCCCACGGCTGTGTCGGTGTCCTTAATGTTAATTCAAAAAAACCTTTATGTTATTCCATCAGTGATAATGGGATGACAAAAAATATGTATCATGATGACAATTAAATCTTTTTACCTAAAATGTACTGTTGGCAAATTATGATGAGAAGAGAAAAAAAATATTAACAATGATCCGTGAAAAGTAAAATGCGACATGATGAAATATTGACTACATTTAAATAATATTTTTGTAAAAAAATAAATAAATAAATAAAACACTGCCAGTTGTCGTGATAATGGATGGATAGGACAAAAACTCAGATTGACATCGAAGAGAGAGCTTTATACACTTGTCACTTTACTCTGTCATGTCTGGTTAGGATACAGCGCAACTCTAAATTAAACATTAAATATATCCAGATCGCCTGTGATTGTGCAACATTTTCACTTTCAGTGTGAACAGACACGTTCCATTTTGATGGAAACATGTCACGACCACATCATGGATGATGATTCAGAGGCCCAGTGTTGATTTTATTTATTTATTTTGTATTTTATGTAGATTCTATAGTAATTCTAAAGTAGACTCTGTAGTTCCGCACTTGCTGTTGTCTCTCTTCCACCCACTCGGAGCAGCTGTTGAGTTATTTATATCTGAAGCTGCTACAAATAGGCTGGTAATTAGAGGCAGGAGCCCTGTTGAACAGAGACTCCAATAGCAGGCGGGCTTTGAGAGGGACATGGCCCACAATGCCCCTCTTTCCCTCCCGCCCACCATCCCTCTCAGGGCCGGGAACAAGTGGGAGATAAACCAGAACTTGACTTCACTGAATAATTGAAGCCGTTTTTACAAAAGCAACAGCCCGCTATCTGATCTCATACAGCGAGTTCAAGAGACTATCAGAGCCTCGCAGGAAGTGAGGGTGAGCGATTCAACTAGGCACAAATAACATAATGTTTGCATTTTGGTAGACAAGGAACACAATGATGATTGCTTCTCTTGCTTGAAGTTGTGTTTGTGTTATTTTATTTGCAATAAAACAGAATTACATTCGACAAAATAGGCGACACACAAAACTGTCTTCTGTAAAAGTCCGTTTTAGTTGCGTTTTCCCTCCTCCTTGAAATGATAGTGGAGAGAGGCAGAAAACTGCTCCCATTGTGGGACTCTGGCTCCCAGGTGATGCTTCATGCTAATTTCCAACTTTCAAAGCTTGTAAACTTTATCTAATTATACACAAGAACACACTACTGCGCCCAGGTTTTGGCAGTTTGCGGCTTTAATTTATGAAAAACAAATCTGAAATATGCAGATGTCTTTTGTTTGAAGCAGATGTTTAGTTCTGTTTGCCAGAATTCAATCAGCGGTCTCGTGGGGGTCCTGCATGCGATACATGTCCAAGGGGCTGTTTGAAGCCTGACGGGGACACGGTGACGCGACTCAGTCACTGATGTTCACCCCGGATTGCCGTCGCAGCCTGCAGCGGCATTTCGGGTTGCTTTGACATTGCTTTCAAGGAATCGTTATGGAAAAGCAAGCTGATCCAATAACGATATGATATCTTATCCAGCTAGCTTATTTGTACCAGAGTAAAACCATTGAAGCCATTGAGGCCTCAGATGAAATTCAGATTATCCCCCCATTGTCTTCATGTCATTTTCAGAGACAATCTGGTTCTGCGCCAGTCGGAATATTGCAGATATTTTCCATCCTTATATATACAGCAAAACGTCTCAAGGTTACGTATGTAACCCTAGTTCCCCCGAGGGAACGAGATGCTGCGTCGAACGCTTTGGGAACGCCTTCAGCGTGACTATGCTCTGAATCGTGTGTGTAATCAGACCAATAAATGGGCGCGACGTCACGGACGGGGTGACGTGTGACCAGGAAGCTATAAAAGCATGTGAGGTGGAGACAGCGGCAGCTTCTGGAGAATGAGGGAAGCGCTCGCAGGGACGCCAGAAGTATGGCAGGAGATGCAGCGTCTCGTTCCCTCGGGGTAACTAGGGTTACATACGTAACCTTGAGATGTTTTGCTGTTTAGACGTCTAGTGGGTATTTAATAGGGCTTCCCCCACGGACGGGGTGTCGTGTGACCAGGAAGCTATAAAAGCATGTGAGGTGGAGACAGCGGCAGCTTCTGGAGAATGAGGGAAGCGCTCGCAGGGACGCCAGAAGTATGGCAGGAGATGCAGCGTCTCGTTCCCTCGGGGTAACTAGGGTTACATACGTAACCTTGAGATGTTTTGCTGTTTAGACGTCTAGTGGGTATTTAATAGGGCTTCCCCCCACTAGAGATTTTTCTAGTTAAGTAGTCGTTCGTTTAAGCCATTAGGCTATTCAACTAATCGCGCATTTATTTTGAATTGGTTCGTTTAAAAGTAGACAAGCTTTCTTTAGATATATTTCTCATGTATGTAAGGCACCCCAATTTCATTATCTGGAAAAAATGCAAGTGATCACGCGGGTGCCTCCCTGTCATTCTTGAGCATTAATTATTTTCCGCACAATCATTTGAATATGAATAATAGCCTAGAGCACATTTATATTAGATTAACGCTGTGGGATCCGCATTAAAATAAATAAAATAATAAATGAAATAGTTATAACCTGCAAATGGAAGGCTATTTGACCTTTTAAAATGATCTAATAACAGGCTGACGCCGCTCCAATTCGTTGTTGATGTTGATCAAGATTAAATTGTCGCAGTCATAAGCTTGTTTTAATGACTCTCATAAACTTGTTTTAATCGCTTATGCATTAAATAATAAATATATACAAAACAGGTTAAGTTAAATATGCTGAATATATATTGTACAAATATTTATAAAATGCTAGACTGCGAATAAGATTACATTTCACATTTTGCATCTGCATAACACAATGAATTAGTTTTAACATGCAATGATACAAAATAAAACCAAAGCACACGTATAAAGTTTGCCACAAAGCACAGGCAAAAGTAACCTAATGATTATTAATGTATAGAAAAAGGAGACATTTTAATTATGTATTAATAAACTAATGTTTTCTCAGTCCTTGTCGGCTGCAAATCTCCACTGGACGTGCCTTTAGAGAGAAATGCATTCACAGATTACATAATCAGGGAGTAGCCTGATTTTATTTTGAATTGGTTCATTTAAAAGTAGACAAGCTTTCTTTAGATATATTTCTCATGTATGTAAGGCACCCAAATTTTAAGTTGTACATTATCAGGAAAAAAAAATGCAAGTGATCGCGCAGGCGCCTCCCTGTCATGCTTGAGCATAAATTATTTTCCGCACAAACATTTAAATATGAATAATACAGCCTAGAGCACATTTATATTAGGTTAACGCTAGAGTGTGGGATCAACATTAAAATAAATAAAATAATAAATAAAATAGATGCAGTTATAACCTGCCAAGTAAAGGCTATTTGACGTTTTAAAATGATCTAAAACGGGCCGATGCCGCTCCAATTCGTTGATGTTGTTGATCAAGATTAAATTGTCTCAGTCATAAACTTGTTTTAATGACTCTCATAAACTTGTTTTAATAAATTGTTATGCATTAAATAATAAAGATACTAAACAGGTTAAGTTAGATATGCTGAATATACATTGTACAAATATTTATAAAATGTTAGACTGCGAATAAGATTACAGTTTTACATTTTGCATCTGCATAACATAGTGAATTATTTTAAACATGCAATGTCACAAAATAAAACCAAACAAGATTTGTAATGAAGAAAAAATATTTAGACAAATAAGAATGAATGATGTTACTCCACAGCACATCTCTTGCGCGTCTCACTCAGCAGCATGCGCGCCGAACACGGAAAATTGAAGTTATTTGAAACACATAAAAGGTTTAAAGAAGATAATATTGACAATGAACATTATGACATTTGAAAAAGTTTTGGCGATGTCCACTTCCAGAGTTTAGCTCCACCCTTGATCAAACATAATGGTTTTTGTAATTACACAGAGAGTAAAGTACCGAAAAAAGGTACCGGCACCGAAATTCAGGTACCGATACCGGTATGGTATACCGATATGCTCTGATTGAGCTAGAATCAACCAGTCGTCAATATAATTTAGTATGCGGATGCCTTGGAGTCGCAGTGGAGCCAGAGCAGCATCCACACACTTCGTGAAAGTGTGGAGTGAGAGTGCAAGGCCGAACGGAAGAACCCGATATTGGTAAGCTTCGCCCCCGAAAGCAAACCTCCTGTGTTGAGGAAGGATGGAGAAATGGAAATATACATCTTTTAGATCTATCTTGACAAACCAGTCCTCGGACCTGATCTGAGACACGACCTGTTTGATAGTGAGCATCCTAAAATTCAGTTGCATGACTGAGCGATTCAACTGACGCAGATCTAAAATGGGACACAACCCCCCATCCTTCTTCGGAACTATGAAGTACCGGCTGTAGAACCCGGATTCTCTTTCGAGAGGAGGGACCACCTCGATGGCCTCCTTCCTCAGCAGAGTATTTACTTCTTTGTCTAACACTGGAGCCTGCTCGGGACCCACCACCGTGGAAACTATCCTGTTGAAACTAGGCGGAGGAGAATCAAACTGAATTCTGTAACCAGCCTGACCTGACCTGCTGCCGTGTACCCTTTGCCCACCAGCGCTGAAGTGGTACGAAGCGGCTTGGTGGGCAGTGCCGGGGCTTTAAGGAACGACGCCACACCGGGAGACAGATAGCTCATGAGCATCTGTTCAATCTGGGGCATCGCCCTATAACCGCACTCATTTAATCCCGTGACGTTAGAATAATCAACCAGAGACGGACTAAAGAGGTGGGCCGAGTATGGTTTCGACCACGATCTCGACACCTCAGTGTGGAGATCGGGAAATAAAACGGCAAGCCCGGCGTGGAGGGAGCGGCTTAGACCGTAAAAAATGTTTTTT
>NW_015654937.1:1653355-1660840 GCF_001515625.1 Sinocyclocheilus rhinocerous
TCTACAGTCTGCAGGACCCATCGTGAGATATTTGGCAGAAGCTTCCACGCTGCCAGAAAATCTACTAAGGGAATCAGTCTCTCAAGACTGACCTCCGGTGTAATAGGAGACCTCCTCAGAGGTAGCGAGTCCCCCAGAGCCACTACGTTTCCGGGCGGACACTGGGAAGTGCACTCGCTGGAGACTGCTGTGCCCTGAAGCACCAGCGGTGGCAGGGTTAACAGCTCGGCCTCCTAAGGGCACTGAGGAGAGACGGGCACCGTATAATGAGGTGTACACCTCCTGTGTTGAGGAAGGATGGAGAAATGGAAATATACATCTTTTAGATCTATCTTGACAAACCAGTCCTCGGACCTGATCTGAGACACGACCTGTTTGATAGTGAGCATCCTAAAATTCAGTTGCATGACTGAGCGATTCAACTGACGCAGATCTAAAATGGGACACAACCCCCCATCCTTCTTCGGAACTATGAAGTACCGGCTGTAGAAGGGCCTTCAGCTTCGAAGCCTTCGACCCTGAGCGTCGCTCCCTTCGAGATCCCCGTTCGCGTGGGGGCGTGTGAGTCGCGACGCTCACTTTCTGCGCCTCTCTGTATGAGGAGCGGGTACACGGCTGGGGCTGCTCCCATCCAGCAGTCCCATGAGCTAGAGAGCGGCGAGGGAGGAACCGCTGATAAGCTGCCGCTTGTTTACGAGCCTCCTGAAACCTGTCGACGATGGAATTGACGGCGTCGCCGAACAGGCCAGAAAGCGCAAGCGGAGCGTTAAGCAGTCCTTCTCTTTGATGTCGGACAGGGTCAACCACAAATGCCTCTCCGTGACCACCAAGGCTGCCATCGACTGCCCGATAGCTTTGGCGGTCTCTTTAGTGGCGCGGAGAGACAAATCAGCGGTTCACCGGAGTTCACTAATATCATCGGCTTTAACTTCCTCACGCTCATCTAACTCTTTAAGCAGGTCTGCTTGATATGCCTGAAGAACAGCCATCGTGTGAAGGCATGCACCAGCCTGACCTGCTGCCGTGTACCCTTTGCCCACCAGCACTGAAGTGGTACGAAGCGGCTTGGTGGGCAGTGCCGGGGCTTTAAGGGACAACGCCACACCGGGAGACAGATAGCTCGTGAGCGTCTGTTCAACCCGGGTCATCGCCCTATAACCACACTCATTTAATCCCGTGACGTTTGAATAATCGACCAGAGACGGACGAAAGAGGCGGACTGAGTGTGAGTATGGTTTCGACCACGATCTCGACACCTCAGTGTGGAGATCGGGGAAAAACGGCAAGCCCCGGCGTGGAGGGTGTGGCTTAGACCGTAAAAAGCGTTCATCTAACTTGCTTTTAACGGAATCTGCCTGCTTCTCGGCGGGCCATTCGAGATTTAATTTGGCCACGGCACGAGTTATCACCTCCACGAGCTCCTCATACTGTGCAGACTGAGGGGGTCCTTCGGTGCCCTTGCCATCGCCCTCCTCGGAGGACGATAGTCTGAGTGCCGAGCCCTCTCCTCAGGGGTAAGAAACCGCTCCATCGGAGCATGCTTCCGAACCCTGGGAAATGGCGCTGGATCCGGTGGCAGAGGGAGAAGAAAAGGACATGCCCGTCTCCATTCCCTCCACCAGATCCAACTGCGAGCCCCACGACCGCAAGGAGGAGCACTGGCGAGGGCTCCCTCCTCAAAGAGAGCCCTCCGGGAGCAAAGCGTTCGCATGGAGAGGCGCTAACAATGCCTCCCTCGAGAGCTGACTCGGTGTGCTTCGCAACCAGACAAACAACACAAAGGCTGTGTGTATCCCCGCCCGTGATGTAGCAAGGGCAGGGAGGAACACACAACCTAAACTGCTGCTTGCCTTTATCACCCCCTTTATTTGTGTTGTGCTTAGACTTTGGCATTGCTTTTTTATTTGCAAAAGTGACAGACAACAGTAAATAGGACATACACACACAGAGCGCTTCGCTGAATGACAGAAGCTGCCGCTGTCTCCACCTCATGTGCTTTAATAGCTTCCTGGTCACACGTCACCCCGTCCGTGACATCGCGCCCATTCATTGGTCTGATTACACACACGATTCAGAGCATAGTCACGCTGAAGGCATTCCCAAAGCGTTCGACGCAGCTCGAGTTCCTGAAGGGGAACAGAGCTTTACCCAGAAGTGTCGAGGCAGGCGGAAGAAGGATTTATTCCCGATGTAGAACTTTTTTGTGTCTCTGCCACGATGTGTTTACATCAAATGTGTTCCGACAAACACTGTCAGCTGCATTCATTTTTAATTAATGGGGCTCATTAAAAAATGGGTTCGAAAAACGCAGCAATTATCATTTATCTTGATATATTATTTACAAGGTCTCATTCTCCTGGCTGGGGAGGTAAATGTGTGGCGGGGGAATTATGGGAGGTTACAGGAGGTTGGAGAAAAGGCCGCTGGGATTTTGAAGCACATGGCATCAGAGAGAGAGAAAAAAAGAGCATTTGACTTCTAAGCGGAGTACTAAGGACCATTGTTCAGAAGCTTGTTGTTTCGCTTCTTAATGAAGCTACAGGAGGATATTAATGAGCAGTCTCTTCTAAACCCAGAACTCATCAATTATTTACCCTTTCTTTACTCTCATCAGTTTGTTTTATTTGTCTGTTTCTTCCATTTGGCTTCTCCATTCATCTCTTTGTCTCTTCAACAGATGGGTGCCGGTCTGAATTTCCATCTAGCTTTGGTTGTTCTTTCATCTTGGGCCTTTGAGTGTTACCTAGCCTATTGTCAGCAGGACAGCGGAAAAACAAAAGCTGGAAACGCATTATGACAGATTTACACTTTTATTGGATGTTCATGGGAAGAGGAGAGCTGGGAATGCAGAGAGAGTTATGATGTTGAAGCTTGGCTTTTATGTTGGATGGTAAAATCGTAGCCATCATGTCTCTGCTGAGATGAAGATTAACATTTTGCCATTATTTTTCACCCCATGTCGTTCCAAACCCGTAATAGTTTCTTTGTACAGTGAAACCAGTATAATGTACATACATAAGATTTACACCTACACTGAAACATGGAACATTCAATATGAACGTATTGACAGCATGTAAAATAAATTAATTATGCACAGCTTTAGATTTTTTTAATGCATACTTTATATTGCATTTGTACTAAAATGTATTTGTATAGGTACATTTTACAATTCTGTAGATTGTTTGAATCCCTTACCTCAACACTCTTAAAAGCATAGGTTCTTCTATGGCATCGGTGCAAAAAAAAAAAAAAATTGTGGAAAACACTTAATAGGCAAATAAATGTACAGTGACAATTTTATTCACAATTTAATGTTAATGCATGTTTGACATACATAATGTAAAATTACATAAGTGCATTAAAGAAACGTAAAGGCAATAAACATAATTAATTTAATTGATTAAATACAATTATATTAAGCTATTAATTCCATGGGTTCAATATTCTATAAACCTAAAAGCATTAATACACTTTTTTTTGTCTCTGAATACATACATTTCTTATGGTTTAGAAGCTGTTAATACATTAATTATTGATGTTTCAGTATATATTCCAATCTAACTCTAAAATTGAATTTGCAGTTTTATTTTGTAGTATGTTTTGATTGGTCATGTGACATGAGAATGTATGGATAATACGTTTTAAACACTCTGTCTTCTATTTTATGAATAAATATAATAAAAAATTTTTTATTGAACTGAATTGAATCAACATTGAACTGAGGTCTGCATATCATTGAATTGAAATTGTTTTATTGTAAATCAGCTTTACAGCTATTGAACTGAATTAAACCAACATTGAAGTGTCTCGAGCTGAACAGTGACAATGTCGTTTTGCTACAAGTTTGCATCACTAATTTTGTTACTCTCCTGTTCAATACTGTGATGCTGCTTTGAATCTCTATTGTATAAAGCCCTACAAAAATAAAGATGACTTGGAAAACAGATCACAAGTCTGTTCAGCACTGCTAATGGCACACTTATGCATAAGAAGGAGAAAAAAAATCTCAACTTTCTACTTACAGTCTAGCATTTACCTTTCATATGTCTTGGAAATGAGGTGATCTATAGTTTGCAAGTCAATCTTGATCTGAAAACAGATGGATTCTTCATCATAGGTTGTCATTGTTATCTTTAAGCTTTTCTTGTGTTTATTGTTCACGAAACTGCTTTGTGGACCCTCGATGTCATCCTCATTATATAACAGCTGCACATCAGTCATAACCAAGGCTTTGCAATTAACTCCCTCAATATTGTCTTCTCTCGCCCCTGGACTTTGTCTATAAGTAGATTTTGTCCCTGTCCCTGCTTTCCTTCACTATGTCTTGGCTTGGAACTTTTCCCCTTTTGTGGATTCATGACAGATGCCTAATTGAATGATGAATGTTCCTTTAATACGCTGTAATTGAAGTGCCACATCTGTGATTGGTTGTGTGGGTTGCGACTCGTCTCTGATTGGTCGGGGTTCAGTGTGGCTGGCAGCTACAGCCCACTATCCATCTGTCTGCACATCCTCAGACCTTATTCTCACCTCACAGATCCATCCAGAGGGTGGGGGCTGCTCGGCGAATCATAATAAATTATGCAAACGAGGCCTTCAGCTGACAATACGAACGTGACAGTATTGTTCAGGGCCTGCTCGTCTCATCTTGACCCAGGCCTGCCTGATGCGGCCCTGTCCTGTTCTCCTACTCTTCTTCTACTCGCCTGCCGACCTGACAGTCCTGCGATGAAGATTAATGACCCCACCCTGACTGACAGCGGCAGGAATCGAAGGGCAAAGGAGGTCGTTTATCATCCGGTGACAGGTGCCATTCAGTCCCGCAGCCGGCCCGGCTACCAACCACATGCCTTTTCTTTTTTGTTCTGTTTCTCCTTTTTTTCTCCCCCTCTCACTCTCCTTCTCCTATGCGAGCTAAACTCAAGGCCTTAATAACTCACCCAGATTTAAAACTCTTTCTATGGAGTGAGCCTGACATGAAAATAAGAAAATCAATCCTGCACGTGTGCTGTGCTGCTACTTGCTGACTCCAAGGCACTCAGCTTTAATTTGGATCGGAAAGCTAAGGGCCGGCGCAGGAAGACATTTACAAAGCATCATCTATTATAATTTACCAATAAGGCCAACTTTGGGGATCATTACTGCCCGAGCATTAATGATTAATTCTTTCATCTGCAGAGTAGTTCCCTCTGGATTCCACTCTTAGCATGATGAATGCTTCTTAGAACTGCACTTCATCCATATCAGCTCTGTTTAAGCCGCCTCTCCTTGTTCAAGATGTCTTTTGTCTTACTAGCAAAACTAAAAGATGTTGCACCTTTTTTACACCGGAATTGATCGGTTTAGACCAGTGGTTCACAACTGGTTTTGCTTCAGGACCCAGATTATACATTGGACATGAAGTGGTCATTGTTTATCATACAAAAAGAAAAGCATTAGAATTAGAATCCGTTACAAATAAGATAAAATAAAAAATCTTTTAAAAATCTACTTTTGAATCACATGTTTAAATTTAGCCCTTTCAGACCCTGCACCCATTGAAATGGACATCACATGGTTTCTGGTTTAAACCAATACAATTTTGGGTTTTTTAATATCAATAATACCTGATCACTCTTTGGTCCCTGATCAACCAATCACAATAAAGATATGACCCCTAACTTAATCTGAGTGAGTTTCAGGCATCACAAATGAAAGTCATGGCTAACCAACTAGACATGAGGAGGAGGAGTTCCATTTTTTACTTTTATATGATAATTTATGTTCATGGTAGCTTCATCAACTTGCACCTGCTGTAATCTTAATAGTATCAAGTGATAACATTCATTCAATTTGATGATCTTTCAGAGCTGCAGAACACAGGATTTAAAAAAAAAAATGTAATGTCCAACACAATGGACATCGGGTCTTGAAATGATATCATCAGGAAGCTCAAGAGTTAGTTGTGTGCCAGGTTGTGAAATTTGTGCAAGCATTTCAAAAGCTAAAATGCACAAAGTCTAATGGGGATGTTCCATGCATATTAATATTTATTAATTATTAATATTATTAATATGATTCAGTGATGAGTGAATACATAACATTGCACACACACACACACACACACACACACACACACACACACACACACATTCCTTGATACTACAATGCAAACAATTATATATTTTCAAATCAGCCTGCAAGTACACATAAACGCACCTAAAATCACATACTCAGATTCATCCTTTGCAAGCAACAAAAAGACTCACAACTCAAAGGTTTTTTTAGGCTTCATCTTATCATCTTGGTCTTTTTTACATACTTATTGCATTGCTCATTGTTACGTTATGTGTGTTGTTTTCAAAATCTTTAACACTAGTTCACATACTGTATATTTTTAAACTCTAGTATGATTAAAATATGAGCAATTTTACATGCATTTTTCCTGGTGTCCATTGTAGTGGACACGAAAAACAAAAATCTAATAAAAAATAGTTGGCACAAATCTTGTTTTTTAGACTAATTTCTACATTGAAAAAGAGCAAACATCAAGTGGATAAAAAAATGTTTTTGCTCAGTGGAAAATAATCAGGACTGAAGGGGTTAAAGTATGTTTACACAACAATTTTGTACTAATAACTAAAAGTTTTTCCTTTGCTTTCTTGAAAAGATTTGTATGCAGACGACATAACCGTCAAAACAATCCCCGTTCACATGGATCTGCAAAAATAACTAAAAACATTGTAATATTCATGTCAAGTCAGTAGTTGGCTATGTCACTTTGTAAAGAAACACTATGCGCCTGCACATATATGCATTCCTATAGGCTGAACATGTAATATGCATGTGCATGACATCACCGTTTTCACAAATTCACATTTTTGTACTTACACATAGATGATAACGGTATTGTTTTAAAAAAGTGCACTTTGAAACCCATTTTCAAAAGTTTGCATTTGCAGGCTTTCAAAACACCATTGTTGTATAAATGAACAGCCAAAACACATAAAAAGTTAATTTTTTTGCTAAAAATTATGTCATGTAAACACCACCGTAATGACTATAAAAAGGTCAAGTGGTGTAACCATCAGGTGGTTGGTTACCCAAATAATAACCAACACACTCTTATGGCAGTTTGTGCCATAAGACTGCCTCTTATTAGATTTTAGAGAATTGGTGGCTACTTTATATGAATTAGTACAATCTCAATTGTACATTTCCGTACGATCTGCTCACGCCCCACTGCCAGTTGAGTTTGTAGGTTGACCTTCATGACTTTCAAAAAAGTATGTATTTATTAGGGCTGTCAAAAAAAATTCGAATTTCGAATATTCGTCGAATTTAAAATAAAAATCCACATTCGAATGCAAAACACGTTGCATTCGAATTTTAGGTGTGCGTCAGGCAGCCTTATCAGTGGCGCACGAGATGCGATGACGATGTTAGTGTCGATGCATTATGTTTTTGTTAGCCTATCCAGTTGAAGCCACTAGATGCGGCGCTGCT
>NW_015654937.1:1660882-1662664 GCF_001515625.1 Sinocyclocheilus rhinocerous
ATTTCGAATATTCGTCAAATTTAAAATAAAAATCCACATTCGAATGCAAAAATGTTGCTTTCGAATTTTAGGTGTGCGTCTGGCAGCCTTATCAGTGGTGCACAAGTTGCGATGATGTAAGTGTCGTTGGATTATAATGTTTTTGTTAGCGTATCCAGTTGAAGCCACTAGATGCGGTGCTGCTGCGTTGTTCATTCAAAATATTGCGGAAAAAGAGAACATCAACGTGGAGAAGATCTTGTTTACATCAAAACTGAAACCAAGCCATTCACACAGAACACATATTTCGTGCATTTTCTAGAGGGACATCTATCACCGTTGCACTCGCACAAAGGAGCCGTATGTTTAGAAAGCCATGTAAAATTAATGGAAGTTTAACTTTGAAAAAAAACAAAAAACATATATCGAGACTTTATGGCGAGGTCTTATCCCCATCCCACTGCATCTCATGTTTTTAAATGAAAAATTGACTCTGTGTGGTTGGCTTTCTGCCCTTTGTATTAAAATATGTATACATACATGATGCTGTTTTGTTTATAGTTGTTTAAGCAACTTCATTATAATTGGTTTATAAACATTATTTTAAACATTATGCACATTTTTCACAGATAATCATGTAAAAATTCATACAAAATCACCACCTCATAAAATAGTTATGTTTTGTTGTGAGATTGGGCTGGTAATTAAATTTTTTTTCCGTACGTTTTAAAGTATGTTTTTCAAGGTAAAACTATAGTGTTTTACAAATTATGAATTATTCACTCAAAAATATAATTAAGTTAATATCTGTCATGTTACGCTGCTGCAGGAAGAACATAGTAGACACGGAGTAGAACTCACAGTCTTTAATGACGAAAACACGGGATAATCCACAATAGGAGCTGGGCAAACACACGTAGAAACAAGTAGACCTGACAATAACAAACTGAACAGACTAGGACTTTTAAACACAGGGCAATCAGGGGAACACAGGTGACAATGGAACATAATCAAACTAGATGAGGACAGGAACATGACGAAATAAGGAAACACACGAAGGACTATGGGGGCAAAACAGGTCCAAAAGTCTGACATTTCGCCCCCTCCCGGAAGGTGCGTCCTCGCACCGTAACAACAACAGAGGGAGGCATAGGTGGGAGCTAGGGAGGAGACTCAGGAGGAGGACGGACACCCGCGAGGGGGCCGGCAGACAGAGACCAGGGAGGCGACGAAGGAGGGAGGAGCCAGGGAGGACCTGAGGCAATGGCGGGTCAACGCTCGACCAAGGCGTAGCCGGAGGGACGAGGGAGCCCATTGGAGCTGGTGGATCGACGGGTGACGGTGGAGGTGAGGGAGCTAGGAGCCAAGGTGGAGCTGCTGGGTCTACGGGCCGAGGCGGAGTCCGGGCCTCGGAGGCTGGAGGCGAGGGATACTCCGACCCTGATGACGCTGGAGGATGGCAGCCCCGCGGGGCCCTCGTGACGGGCATTGTCGCTGGCTCTCACACCTGGTCTGACGGATTCAGCTCTACGTCCGGGGCGATTCTCTGCTCAGTCGCTCAGCTTTGCGCTGGCTCGCTGATCGCGGCGGGAAATGGCTCTCCATCAACGGTGGGCTCGGGCTTTAGCTCCGCACAGCGGGGAGATGGTGAGCTGGGCTCTGGGTCCGGAGTGGATCTGGCGAGATCATCCTCGGGAGTGACTGTGAGAGGTGACCCGTTTCTCGCCAGAATCCACTCCAGAAATGCGCCGAAATCCTCTTGAGGACCATCTTCGGACGACGGCGCTCTGCACTCGATGTTTA
>NW_015654937.1:1663404-1667671 GCF_001515625.1 Sinocyclocheilus rhinocerous
CTCCGGGCATTCAGGGCTTAACTCTGGATCGGAAGCTCCCCTCTAGGCTGAACGCGGGAACAGGATGGCTCTCAGGAGGAGCGGACACCTGAGGGCACTTACGAGGAGATGGCACTGGAGGGTGCTTTCTAGGAGCGGGCACTAGGAGGGCGCTCTGGACTGGATTCGGGGACTGAAGCCCTCTCCTCTTCGGTTTGGCACTTTCGCCGCGCCATACTCAACTCCCCCTCAGCCGCGGTGCAGGGGGCGGAGCTCCTCTCCGCGCTCACACCGTCCGCGGCTTTCTCCCTCGTGACGGGCATTGTCGCTGGCTCTCACACCTGGTCTGACGGATTCAGCTCTACGTCCGGGGCGATTCTCTGCTCAGTCGCTCAGCTTTGCGCTGGCTCGCTGATCGCGGCGGGAAATGGCTCTCCATCAACGGTGGGCTCGGGCTTTAGCTCCGCACAGCGGGGAGATGGTGAGCTGGGCTCTGGGTCCGGAGTGGATCTGGCGAGATCATCCTCGGGAGTGACTGTGAGAGGTGACCCGTTTCTCGCCAGAATCCACTCCAGAAATGCGCCGAAATCCTCTTGAGGACCATCTTCGGACGACGGCGCTCTGCACTCGATGTTTAAACTGGCATCGTAGAACGCACAGAGCGAGTCGTCCGGGTAGCTGGTGGTGCTTGCTAGCAGCTGGAACAGTCTAGTATGGTCCTCGAGAGCTTTGTCCCCCTGCTCCAGCAGGAGGAGGAGATATTCGGGGCAAAGAAGGGCATCCATCCAGGGAACACAACTTAAAAAAAGATACTGGGAAAAACGAGAAAACAAACGGAGGAGAAAACACAGAGGTAACTGTTTTTGGGTCAGGTCTTCCGTCATGTTACGCTGCTGCGGGAAGAACGTAGGAGACACGGAGTAGAATTCACAGTCTTTATTGACGAAAACACGGGATAATCCAACAACAAGTAGACCTGACAACCACGAACTGAACAGACTAGGACTTTTAAACACAGGGAAATCAGGGGAACACAGGTGACATCAATGGAACATAATCAAACTAGACGAGGACAGGAACATGACCAAATAAGGAAACACAGGAAGGACTAGAGCCCATTTCGGTGTAAGCAAAACAGGTCCAAAAGTCTGACAATATCTTTAAGTTATTTGAAATTTTAGAAGACTTACTGATTTTGACATCTTGATATCATTGGCTATTTTTAAATGCATCACACTTTATTTCGGTCAAGGTTATTATAGTAACATTTGCGTGTCGGACTACATCTTCAAATTAGTTTTATTTGTAAGTAATTCAGTGTAGACTTTTGATTTTTGGTCTTGATAAAGGTGATACTCTGATTTTATTTTGGGCGTGTATTTTTCTCTGGTATCATTTAGACATCTACTATATTTCTGTGCAGGAGTCTTCTCCTGTAGCTTTATCTTCAATATTCTGTCGCAAGCTAATCAATCTCTGCCACATTAGCGCTGAGCTGGATTAATGAAGTCACTGCTGCATTTTATCATTTAGCGCCACCCAATAAAGCAAAGAGAGTGCGTCTTTACCTGTCCCACAATGCTCCAGCAATTCTGAATTATTTTATGCACAAGGTTTATTAGTTAATGGAGTTTAATAATTCATGAACGATTAATGGAATCATACCCAGTAATTAGCATTGTGTTTGAGAAATATGGGTATGCATCTTCATTAAGTATCACACATAGTCGGCCTCCCGTTGTAATTTTTCACTTTCTTATTATGCCTTTTTTTGTTTCTAGATACACAAATGGCTTGCCCTGAGAAATGTGCTCATTATGGATAGCTCAAAATCTGAAGCGAAATGCTATTTGAAGGTGTAAAGAATGACTCTGGAGGACGCTCTGAAATGGGCTCTAGCTGCATGCTTGCAGCAGCACTTAACATGATTAAGAATCAAGCTGCAATTTGTATTTTTGGTCTAATATAAATAAATTGTATAATGAAGCCATAAAAGTGCCTCCATTATTTCAGCAGGGGCACAGGATTAATTATCAGCGAAAGCTCCATTGATTGAAGGATCCTGCCGAGGTATTTAGTGTAAACCTCCAGACTACATTAAAGAGTCTGCGGTCGTCATTGAGAAATGTGATCCTTTGCTCCCGGCAGGTATTTAAGTGAAAAGGAGGTTAAAGTTGGGATTGACTTGGCAAATGTTCAGTTTTGCTCTATTAAGTCTAATACTCAAAGCCACTTGGAGTCATATGTTTGCTGAGGATTAATTAGTTTCTACACAGCAATGCACGTAGCCGCCCCTTACCATAAAAGTACTGTGACTGTACCGTAGTAAAGTGATGGTATCAGATGCTATGGAAATAAAACAATATGTATTTGAATTAGTGTAGTTGATATTCTACACTCGCTTTTTAATTAAAAGAGCATCCTGGATTACTGTAAACGTTGTTCATTGCACAGTGAGGCAGTCAGCTTTCACTCCTGACAGCAAGAAGGAGAAGTTTCGAGTTACATCGACACTTTGAAGGTTCGAGGTTGAACAACCTGCAACATTTTTCACCATCAAGATGCCCCATCGCCACCACATCTGCCACTTGTTGGTTACAGCCTTGACCCATCCGTCTGCTTGTTTGTCCATTGCGAACATAGAGTATATACACAACAATGTTGGGTAACACTTTATTCTAATAATCCACTTTAGGCGTTCTACTACCTATAAGTACATTTGCAACTACATGTCAGCTAGCAGTCATTAGAGTATTAGTAGACTTAATATCTGCTTAATATCTACAAACACTTTATTTTGATGGTCGCTCAACAGACGTTCTGCTGACTATAAGTAACTTTGCAAGTGCGGCAACTTATTCTACTAATCTTAACCTAACAGTCTACAAATGCTCTAATGAGAGTTAGTTGACATGTAGTTGCAAAGTTACTTACAGTTAGTAGAATGTCTAAAGTGGACTATTGAAATAAAGTGTAACCCAATGTTGTACAGGAAATGCTTAACACTTTGTCAAAGTTAATTATATATAATTAACTTTGACATATATATGCATATATACATATATATGTTTGCTTTACCAAAGTGAAGGTATCAAAGTCATTTATATTTACATGTCTGCATTACCACAGTTCAGGTAACACTGTATCAAATTTGTTGGTATAGACTCTATGAAGAGTCTAAACACAAATGAAGATATTTTTGATGAAATCCAAGAGATTTCTGTCCGTCTACAGTCAGCCATGCAACTTACACATTCAAAGTCCAGAACAGTAGGATAAACATAATTAAAGTACTCCATGTGACTCCAGTGGTTTAACCTCAATTTTATGAAGTGACGTGAGTGCATTGTTTGCGCAAAAACAAAAAAACAAAAAACAAAAAAAAACATAATTTACCACTTTATTTATTAAAATATTATCCAAACACGTGTCGTGGTACTCTAGTTGACGAGTGAGTCTTCTATCCCGTGAACACAACACAAATGCGTTGTGATGTTCTCATGAACACACAATGCAGATCAATATTTTCATAAATAAAGTTGTAAATTTATGTTTTTTGTTTTTATTTTTTATTTTTTTGCAAACAGCACTTGCGTTGCTTCATACAATTGAGGTTAAACCACTGGAGTCACATGCAGAATGTTAATGATGTCTTTCCTACCTTTCTGGGCTTTGAATATGTAAGTTGCGTTGCTGTCTATGGAGCTCTCGGATTTCATCAAAAAGATCTCCATTCGTGTTCGGAAGAGGAACGAAGGTTTTACGGGTGTGAAACGACACGAGGGTGAGTAATTAATAACAGAAATTCCATTTTTGGGTGAACTATGAATTTATGAATTTTTGGGTGAACTTTGCAAACTGGCTAAGTATGTACTAAAATATATACTATCAGATATTGCTCACTGAATGTTATTACAGGACAGAAGGAAAAGCTGTGCTGCTCTAGAACTTTGCTTGCTAGCTTTCTATGGAGAAAATGAAAATTTTAAAGGGGCTTTATGAAAGAATTAATCACTTTTTATTGTCGCTGTGTGAACAGCATGTAACAAAACTTAAAAAATTAGATGAAACCTGTAGACTAATTTTTATGTGAAATCCAAGGGAAACTATCATACCAGTGTAATTTTAATGAACCTCATCTGTCGACATGATGTCAGTGAATCACACTGGCCTTTGCTCGCTCACATTACAATGGAATGTGTGCAAGAGCATGAACAATAATTTGTTGGCTACAGAAACAAGGTTTTCTGAATTCTACATAGAGCCCTTTAAAGGATTAGTTCACTTC
>NW_015654937.1:1675757-1677171 GCF_001515625.1 Sinocyclocheilus rhinocerous
TTAAAGGATTAGTTCACTTCCAGAATAAAAATTTCCTGATAATTTACTCACCCTCGTGTCATCCAAGATGGTCATGTCTTTCTTTCTTCAGTCGAAAAGAAATTAATGTTTTTGAGGAAAACATTCCAGGATGTTTCTCCATATAGTGGACTTCAATGGGGATCAAGGGGTTGAAAGTTGAAATTGCAGTTTCAATGTAAACTCAGTCGGTTGTGTCTTAAGTGAACATAAGAAATTAGAAGAAATATGGATCAATATATTGGCAGTGGCGGCTCGTAGATATTAAAATAGAGGAGGCACACTAAATTGTAGTCCCCTCCCTGAGGCGTTTTTTTTAACTGCTTAATAAAAGCCTGCTTTTGGCTACGTTTATGTAGGAAAACGACATTGTACGTATACAGCAAAACAATATATTTAAAATTTTACTTACCTATTACTCTTTTGTGCGATCGAGCGAAAAAATTTAGGAAACAGTCCAGTGCGGCAAAAAACATCTTGGCATTTTGAATATTCTTCGTCCCGTGCGCCAACACTAAATTTAACCTATGGGCGTAATAGTGCACAAAAAGTGCATGTGGGCACTGTTCTTTCACACGGGCCCTCACACCCCCTCGCTGCCCACTCATACAACTTGCGCCGTCATATGTTTGACAAATTAACTTGGCCTCTGGGTTGTACTTCTGAATTACTTTCATTAACACTTCAGAAAGTGATTCGGCGTCTCTGTCGGCGCTAACGTCGTGGAAACCCAGAAATCTCTTGCAAATAGCGCCACTGACATTGACATAATGATGTTTTATTAACAAGGTTCGGGAGGAGCACGATCAGATAATCAATCAGTCTGGCCCAGGTGGAGCTCGTCAGCTAATCATCTTAACAAGCACATACGGATATATATACAGCCAACTTACCTCAGTTCCACAAAAGTTTTCCAGCATTCGGTTTTGCTCCTTTAGCCATTATATCACAGACTCAACTTTTCCCGTACGACGACGAGACCTGTACCGGGGATCTTTCGTATCCTCCGTCGCAATCTGCCGGCCCTAGGCTCACTCCTTTTCCGCCAGTCACCGCCGCCGAGCACCAGGCTTCATAGAGGCCGGCTTCATCGTGGCTGTCGCTCTGCTCGACCAGCCACATGCTCTCCACAACACCGAGGCTTAACCTCGCCTCCACCGGCGAGACTTCCAACTTCCCCGACATCCTCGTATCATTCGGCCATGCCAATATATCCTCCGATCGGGAAGTGGATAGTATTTAAGGCGGAAGCAAACGCAGATTTTTTTCCCGACGAACCATTCTCACGGAGGGTAAACAAAGCTGATGTGTACGATCGATTCTTCATCCTGGAAATCAGCCAAGGCGGCCAATAGATCGAGCAAAGCCTCGAACTCGCCCACTCGACACTATCATT
>NW_015654937.1:1677270-1689760 GCF_001515625.1 Sinocyclocheilus rhinocerous
TACTGCCGCCGCAGTGCCCTGCTCATTTGATACTGCCGCTGCAGTGCCCTGCTTAATTCGATGCCGCCGCAGTGCCCCGCTTAATTCGATACCGCCGCCGCAGTGCCCCGCTTAATTCGATACCGCCACTGCAGCGCCCTGCTCATTTGATACCGCCGCCGCAGTGCCCTGCTCGTTTGATACTGCCGCCGCAGTGCCCTGCTTATTTGATACTGCCGCCGCACTGCCCTGCTTAATTTGATGCTGGCGCCATAGTGCCCTGCTCATTTGATGCTGCCGCCGCAGCGCCCCGCTTAATTTGATACAGCTGCCGCAGTGCCTCCATTCGTCGTTTCGAGACTAATGGCTTATTCAGCATTGGACCGGGCTCTCCCTTCCGGTGCAGCAGAGCCGCGGCTCCCTTCGGTCGCAGCAGGAGCCCTCCATCTGTTGTTTTGAGTTTCAAGGCTTATTCAGCATCGGACAGGGCTCCCCCTTCCGGTGCAGCAGAGCCACAGCTCCCTTCCGTCGCAGTGAGAGCCCTCCATCCATCGTTTTGAGCCCCATTTGCATTTTTCTGCATCGGACAGGGCTCTCCCTTCCGGTGCAGCAGAGCCGCAGCTCCCTTCGGATGCGCATATTTTTGGGGGCTACTTAGTTTTGTTTCCGGCTACTGTCTCATGCCATTAGCTTCTTTTGGGGAGTTCTCTGAGTTCGGGCTTTAACCCGAGCTCGGAGCCCTCCCTCTGGACAGCACGCCAAATATGCTACTAATTGCTTAATCACATTATATGTTAGCGTGAACTCGTGAAACGGAGAATGACGGACAGCTGGCATTTACATGAGACATCGGTAGTGTCATCTGCTTGTATGGCAAAGAAATCAGATGACTGAATTTCTTGATCTATTGCATTATTTACAACAGTGGCTATACTGTCTATTATGTTATTTTGAATTGATTTTGAAGTACCTTTTGAAAATGGTGGATGTTTTCAGATGCTCTGCAAGTGCTGGGTCAAACTCTGAAAAGGTTTTTAGAAGTTGTACAAAATTCCCTTTGTTTTTATTTGTAGCAGACTCATCGTGACCACGAAATGCGTGTTCTTGTTGGCCCAAATATAGAACTGCAATGATCAGTTTGCGCAAAAGATCACGTTTTTTCGCCACCTGCTCGTTATGCCGCAGTACCCCAATGGCAGTGGCCTCGCTGAGTGCCTCATTGATTCTTACCCGCCCGAACAACTTCAGCTTAAGAGCGGAAGATATGTGGCTCCGAGACTTTGCATGTCTTTCCATAGCTCTTGCTAAATTCTTCATATTGTTGAAACCAGTCGTAATCCATGGATTGAATCCTCCAGTTGATTCGTCAAATAGCAGACAAGGCCAGCAGAAGAGTTTGTTCAAGTTCACTGAGCCTGTTAGTCACTCGGTTTTGCTAAATGATTAGTTTCTAAAACAGCGCGTTCGGCCACATAATGAAGATTGTTTTATGTCCAGATTAGGCGTGGGTCTTCCTTCATTTTTTTATTTTTAGCTGCTGCTTAAAAGGGAGCTTTTTAAATTTATTTGCGATAAAATATTCAATATCTTGTCCCTCCATATTTACTACATTATAGGCGCCACAGAGTCGTTCAAGCATATTACAACATCATTGATGTCTCAACGGTGATTGGTTGATAAACCAAGGGAGGCAAGCCTCCTCTATTAATTTTGTAAGCTATTAAGAAATAGAGCCGCTCTGCTGACGCGTAGAAATACTTGATGCTGATTGGTTAATTTATCAACAGAGGCCAGAATCTCCATTTTTGGATTGTGCTTCCCCCCTCCCCTTCTCTATCCACAGAGATGTTCACGGGAAATACAGCAACGGTAAAAACCCAGGGGATTCCGACTTAAGTAATATTTTATTGTTTGCAATGGTGAAATTACAATTAAGAAATACACATTATGAAGACATTAAATATTATATTGAGATTTCATTAACATTAAATTGTAAGCTACTATTACTATTTTTACACCTCAATTTTGCGGAGGCTGTTCCTCCCCTGCCTCCCCTGACGAGCCGCCACTGTATATTGGATATATTGTCTAGTGTTAGGGTTAAAGAATATGTTTGTATAAGTTGATCAAGGTTGTATCTCTTATGTGTGTATCTAACTTCAGTATTACTAAATGTAATGGCAGTGTCTCCTGCACTTCAAATGATTGCATGTAAATATTGTTGGTATTTTTGTATTTTCAAATGATAAATTACTGGTATTTTAATTAAATACATTTCTCACACCAGCATTTTGTATTTATAATACTTGTTGACAAGTGATTTGTGCCCATCTCTGACAATGCAGGTATTTTAAAAATACACACATTTCATGAGAGTAAATGTTTCCTGCACCTGTAGTTGTTTGGTATAGCTAGTATAGTCGTTCACAACCGCAGTCTGCTCTCTCTTCTCCCCGCCGAGCCTCAAGGGCGTGTGTGTCATAATAGTCACATCGCTCCTTAAACCGGGATTCATAGGCCCTCTTTTTCCAGTTGTATTATCTTAATTGTCCTGGCAAGTATGTTCGGTGGTTATATTACCAATTTATTGCCCCTCTTGCCACCCCATTAATCCAGCCTGTAAAATACTGTAACCACTGGGTCTGTATAAAGTTGTCCCTGTGTTGCCAGTGGCTGTGTAAATGCCATTGACTGTGTTGGAGAGTTATTTTTTCCTCTTTCTGGTCTGGCTGATTCTCTGCGTTTGCACAATTGGAGCCATTTCTCTAGGGTCGACATTTTATCTTCTTTTTGGTTCTGATCTTTTTATTGTCCACTGTCTCCCTGAGTGTCATTTGTCCCATAGGGCCAAACAATCTCAAACGAGATCTTTTATATTGTAGCTGATTCTAGACTGCAGTGAGAGTAAATGGAGAGTTTTGCTTAAAGTTAACATGAATACTTTGTGCGCAAACAAAGTGGTTTTGACAGATGGTTGTAGAGGAGAGTTTAAAAAATAAGAGGTCTTGGTGAGGAAGGTCATTTCAGAGGCAGTGCAATATATAGTATTTATTTTGTTACAAAAAGATCAGAAATGAAAACCAAAATTAGCATATTACAGTTATTTCTGACTGATCACATGACACTGAAGACTGAATTAATGACTGATGAAAATTCAGCATTGCCATTAATAATAATAATAATACTAATGTAAGCTTATTATTTATTTAACATTTTGGAATATATTATTATTTATAATAGTATAATAGATAATAATAATTATAACATGTATTTGTTTGCTATAACATGCAATGTTGAATTATTTACAAAATGATGACATAAATGGAATGGAATAAATGATGTTACTTTAAAAAGTAAATCTGATCACTTCTTTTTATGTTGACTTGAATTTTCTTGTCTCTATGAGAAAAGCTTATTAATTTCATAAGAATGTCCTCTAGAATTTTAGGAGAGTTTGAAATTGTGCTCAAATTTCTGAATTTGCAATCAATTATTTCAATATGAACAAAATTTTCGTCAAATTCTTCTAATGCTATGCTGTACACATTAATGTAATAGCTCTACCTTATCATAAATTATCTTATATTTGTTTATATTTTTATTTCTTTTAAGGAGACGTTTTATTTTAATAAAAGGTAACTGAAAAACTCCATTAGGCCTACTGAGCTAAACTGCCCATATTTTGTTATGACTTTCAAGGTAATGTAGAAATTATGTTTTACATAAAGAATGTGCCATTGAAATTTATGGCATTTCAATTGTCTAGATAAAATCGTTTGCTACGAATGCATCAATCAGCCAGAATAAGCCAGCTGACAAGGCTGGGTAAAATGTAAATGATCGGTTCTCGGTGTGTGTGACATTAATTGATGTGCGTTCATGGCTTATGTGCTTCAAAGGAAATGCTTGCAGTTCTGTCACATGAAGAAATTAGCGCTGGTGCCGTCAGTGCCAGCTCTGTGGTAGAGCTCTGTGTAATGCTAACAGGCTAACGGCATGGGGGGTGATGTCATATGTCAGAGGTTAAAGGTTTAACACTGATCCTGTTACAGACTTTGGCAGAGAGCCTTTATGTGCCACATATGATACTGATGACTAAGAGAGCGCTTGCTAAACGCCTTTTCTCCCTCACCTGCTCCTACCAATAAATACTTATATATTACAGCTATGATATCATATTTGCTGACATTGTTACCTTTAAGAGGATAACACATCGTTTTTTTTGTGCACTGCAGTATCATTTAATCACTTGGTTCATGTGATTTAACCTCCAGAGTGATAGATGGACAGCCTTGCATCAAGAAATACAGTTGACAGCACATGACTTGTCGAGCAGCTTCTATAATGCACTATACTGTGGTGTGACAACTAAAAATGCTTTTTTTTAAGTGAACTGCAACAAGCAATTATTAAAAAAAAGAAGAAGAAGAAGAAAATAAATTATGACTGTTTAGAACTAAATGTTGTCACTTCATACACACTCATGATTCTTCAGAAATCGTTCTAACATGCTAACTTGTTGCTCAGTTATTATTAATTAGTATTGGTGCTCAATTATGAATAATAGTTCTTATTATTATCGAGTTTGAAAACAGTATTTGCTGCTTCATATTTTTGTGGAAACCATGATATATTTTTTCGAAAATATTTGATGAATTGGAAGTTTAAAAGAACAGCATTTATTTGAAATATTAATCTTTTATAAACATTATAAATGTCTTTACTGTCACTTGCTGAATAAAAGTATTTCTTTCTTTCTTTCTTTCTTTCTTTCTTTCTTATCTACCCCAAACTTTTGAATGTTGAATAAATCAATAAAATAAGAGAATCAGAAATGTTTCTTGAGCAGCAAATCATCATATTAGAATAATTTCTGAAGGATCATGGAACTCTGAAGACTGGAGTAATGATGCTGAAAATTCAGCTTTGATCACAGAAATAAATTACATTTTAGAATATATTAAAATTGAAAACAGTTCTTTGAGATTGTAATAGTATTTCACCAAATTTGTGTTTTTACTGTATGCTTAATCAGATAGCATTGCAGCATTGCTGAGCATAATGGACTTTTTTCAAAAACATCACACAAATAATAATTTTTCCAAACTCTTCCCCAATAGTTTATGTATGAATGTACAAAATGTGTACCTTGAAAAAGAAAGTGTCTGCCAAATGCATATATGCAAAATGTAAATGTAATACTGGCCATCATCTGTTAAAATAAAAACAAAAACATATTGTTCAACATCAAATCCTGATGTTGAAAAAAAGAAAAGTGTCTGCGTTGTTTTTAAACTATCTATCTTTGAATCTGAATGAAAAGAAGAGCTAACCTGTTTAATATTAGACTCGTAAAGGGCTTATTTTCTTCCATTTTCCACCTTCCATGTTTGTACAGATCCACCTTTTATGTTAATGTAACATTCATTAAAAGTAATTGAATTGGAGAGCCAAGAAAAGTGGCATTACCTGCTCTTGAAAACCTAAAGGTCTGTGCATTTGAGAGGTGCTGTGCTGATTGCCTGAAGACTGTCATGGTTGCATTGCCGCTACCAGTCTGTGTGTGTGTGTGTGTGTTGAGAGAGTGTGTGCATGTGTATTTGGTTTTATCTCCCCATTTTAGCTGCCTCTCATGGAAAGTCTCGCACACAATAATTGCCTGACCTTTACAGCAGTGGCATTGTCTCATTAAGGCTGATGGATAATGATAGCGCCTCTGCCGAACGTGAACCTCGCTGATAATGAAACAACAGAGCAGCCACGCCGCTCCATCTGGGGTCGTCAAATCATCGGCAGTCAGGAGGCATGTTCCCCGTCCTCTCCTCTATACGAGCCCTGCACAAAAGCACACACACACACACACACACACTCGCAGCGCTTGCAGACAAACACTGCAGCTCGTGTTTTTTTATTCTCATCATTCCCCTCCATCCCAGAATCCAGTGCTGAAATGATCCATGGAGGGGTTATCAGAGGAGAGCGTTGTTGGCCGCTATGACTATGACTCCATTCACTGTGTTTCCGAGCTGAAGTAAACAGACAGTGGACACACACACTCTTTAAAGTAGTGTGCTGGAGGGGCCTGTGCTCTAGGATTGCCCAGGGCAGATTGAAGGGTCATAGGGTCAGAAGTTTTAGCCCAGGGTGTTACAAAACCAGCAGGGGGTGCTGACACTCTGGGAACCATGTTCAGCTCAACCCCACCTTCTTCTGCTCTTTCCCACTCTCATTCTTTCAACCATTCTCCCTGTTGTGTCTGTCGGTGACTCTCTGTGTTTGTGCAGTAAGAATAAAAACGGAGCTCTCAGAAAGAGACACGGATAGAGACTAACACTAATACCGCTGCACAGAAAATTGAAATAATCACATTTTGTTGCTTTGCAGCCTGAAATGAAGACGGACACAGTTTTTGTTTTATCCAGCTGTATTTACTCAGTGCAACTTATAACATCCAAGTGAAAGATATAACACAAACATGTCATTAAAAAAAAACCCACAGAATCACTGAGTTGGAAAAAGGATATTTAAATAATTATGGCATTGATTATTTTAATATATTTGAAATTAATTGCTACAAAATGTATATTATGAGCTGTATCATTTAAGCAATAGTTTGTTTTTTGTTTAGAATTTTAATTAATCATTTGTTAGCTTCTGTATATTGTTATTTGAATTGTGACATAAAAAAAAATAAGACAACAATTTAAAATATAATTTTAAGGCTGTTATATTATAGCCTGACTTTATTGTTCAATTTTTTTTTTCAGAATCGCCACAGATTAGCATTTTGTAGAATTTTATTACGAGAATTTGTTTTATTCCAGCTGTTATGCATTTATATACATGACCTGCAAATGGCAGTGTGTGTAGTGAAAATGTATTTATAGTCATTGTTATGTGTGTGAGAGTTTGCTGGGCCATTTGTAAGGATGGCCGGAGTAGATGGGCTCTGTGATTCTGCTGAAGCCTCAGGGACGGGTCAGAAGTTCAGCTCCCTCGTCTGTTTTTCACACAGGAACAGCAGGCCCATAACCACACACACACACACACACACACACACTGGAGCCAACACATACATATCATAAATGGTGCTTGCTTTTAAAAATGGTCTCAGACACAGAGCATTGAAAATAATAATAATGTGTTTTATTCAATCCCTCACAAACTCACGGACTGAAATGAACACCTAATAGTTACAAGGTTGCAACAAATTTTAAAGCACATTGTAAAAAAAAATATCATAAATGCAACCTCTTTAAAATCATGCCTGAGTCTCTGAGACAGAATTCTATTGTAAAGTCATAATCTATTGTAATTTCTCCTCAGGTATTTTAGTAGAATCGGCCAAGACAAAGGATATTTTCAAATGAAACATCAATAAATCTCCTAAAAGTGCAACCACCGAACAATCAAATTTTCTTATTTGCAAATAGTCACATTAGTTCATGAGGGCAGCGTAAGGGTAAATTCTCAATCCACAGTCGACAAAAACGTCTGCTCTGACTGGGTCGTTGGCCTTGTTTGCATTGCAGATCATTTCCGATTTATTTCGACATGTACCGCACGTTCATCATCGCAGGCCTGTCACTGTACTGTTTTTAAATACCTTCATCCCCCGGAGAAATACATGTAAAGCATGTCAAAACGAGTGTATATGTGTTCAGCTTCTCCGGAGATACATAAAAAGGAGGAAATGCCATGAAACAGCCCTTTTAAACAGTTTCATTTGACTCAAACAAGGCGCCCACAAAGTGCTTATGGCATAAGTGCTGTCAACAGCAGCAAACAAGCACCCCACTCTTATTTACTCTGTTTAAGATCATAAAAGGAGGATTTAGATCGATAATCCCTCCTTGGTAATCTTCCATTTGATCATGGTGCCAGAAAGTGCCCTTGTTGCCCCTCAACGGCTGTGGTTTCCTATGTAACAAAACAAATAAACATTCACTCACAACATTTGCGCTAAGGGTAATTGACCGAGGGGCTGCCCGGTTTACCAAACTCTCTTAAAATCACATTTCTATGAACAAGCTCATTTTTATCTTCACACAAACGCATACAGAGACATTTCTCAAATGTAGCGAGGCTTTCGATCATTCCCAGCCCCGTGTAGCAGCCATCTTGTGCTCAGGCGCGCCTCTCCCAAGGGCTGGAATGATCCCAGTGCTACAAGGCTCTCTTTCATAGGGCTGGTCGGCTAGAGAGGAGTACATCCCCTGTGACAGCAAGCTGGCTCCAGCCAGGCGCACAGAGGAGCGGGTGTCAGGCCTAAATGTATTTTTCAAACTCAGACGAGACACAAATGGCTCGGTTAGCTTCCCCAACACTTGTAAGCATTGTTTTTGAAACTTTTCATTGTGTAATAGTCCTAACTGAACACACAATATAGATCATGGGATACAATTACAGTTCTAAATTTCCTTCCTATTAAAAGTCTGAACAGTAAAACTAAAATCCTGTATGACAACAAAGCATTCAGGAATATTTACTGTAAATAGTTGTAATAAAAAGGTAATACTAAATCCCAAATGGTCTCTCAAAGATTTCTGCTTTGTAGAATCATAAAAAATAAGCAAGCAAGTTAGTAAATAAATATACAATAAACAAACAAACTACTAAATAAACAAATAAATAAATAAACAAATGAATGACTGAATAAATATTTTAATAAAAAATATTTTGAGTGTTTTCCCACCATAAAAAAAGTTAAGTTGTAAAGTTAAAATTTCTCTTGTACTTTAACTATCTATGTGTAGGTTAGCATGCTTGAGTTTTCATGGACTATGCATTTGTCTGATCAATGAAAGATGGTAGAAGCGGCTTAGAAACATTACTTTTGCAATGCTGTTTTGGTGGAGGAGGAAGTACACATGTTAATTATATGATGCTCTATTTGTAATTTTGCAGTGTGGGTGGAAGAGGATCTGGGTCTAGATGGTTTTCTAATTGCTGACCTGTGATATAAATTATTCACTTGGTATCAACAAGTTGTCTTTTTTTTCCCGCTGTGTACTCGTGAACATGGAATTAATGTATCATCTCAAATCTTTTTGATGGAATTGCAGACTACAACCACCACACTTCCAGTTGATGCAGTAGATTTACATGGAGCATCTTAAGGCTCTGGACTCTCAGCACCAGCTTGGATGTTGTGACCTGTAACTGTTTTTGTCAGTGAACATGAATCTCTTGTGCTGAAGTGCGTGTGGCCTCTGCAGCAACATGGCAAATGGTCTGAGCTCCTCTGTTCCTTCACCGTCCCCACGAGCACAGACTTTCCAATCTCTCATCCCTCTGCTAGCGCCATTTAACATCAGCTGCCCAGGTTTCACCTTGTATTCATTTGTGCACTGCTGAGAGTCAAGGAAAGCTGCAATCTCCTACAAATGCTCCCTTTTGGAATTGCATAGCAGTGGCATCTAGCCAATGATAGATATGCATAATATTTCACAGGGAGACCCAGCAAATAGAATACCCTGCTGTGCTAAAGAAAACAATGTGTTTCTAAGCACTGAGATATAATCCATCACCGTGCCGTCAGAGAAGAGGAGGCGAGGGAGGAAAAAAAACACCTACCTGTTTTTCACATCAGAGGAAAAAGAAAAATGACAGAGCCTCGCTTCCAGAAATGTCTCTGTGCATTCATGTATGACCAGAGAGGTCTTCTCAGACCCTAATCAAAGGATTGCTTTGCCTTCGGTACTGAAACGCAAACTAATACCAGCCATAGCAGAACAGATCCTTTGTTTCAATCAGTCATCGTCCACTCAAATGAGAAGAGCAACATTTTGTGGGATTAATTGCACCCTAATCCAAGGGTAAAGGAAACCAAGCTTGGTCTTCATTAAGTTTTACCACTGCATTCATGCAGTGCTTCATACCTTTCTTGATTTGAAGAGGCTTGGATGCACTCAACCTGAACATGGGAGTGATGTGGGTGTCAGAATGTAATACATGCTGTAAATTAGATCCTTAATTTAATTCCCTTTTTACTCTTGAAACAGTCAAATAAAAAAAAATGCACCAAAACACCTCTGAAATGACATCAGCTCTGTCATTCACTGCTCATTGAGATCCTTCCTTGTATGGCCCATCGGCTTTTCGGCCCCATACCTTTCAGAGTTGCCCTTGAGTGCCATTAAAAGCTCTGGTGTGGAGAGCAGCAGTACTGGGGGCCGGGGGAGCAAAGCACGGCCTGCCAACAGCTTTGGCCCATGGCCGAATCTCCGACAGAGGCCTGATGGATGTGGTTGAAGGACTGAGGCATGAGTGGGGGTTTGTTGGTCCCGCTGGGGGATAGACAGGTGTTTTGTGAGGACGAGGCCAGGCCGTTAGATCCCTGGATCTGCGGTGATGTGTGTGCCATCACTGGATTTCGGCCCTGTCTCGCAGCCCAAGCTTGCTCCCTGCAAGGAAACCATTCATTATGTGGCCGGGGACAGCCAGAGGACCTCACGTTCACACAGGCACAGTCTGATACCTACATTATGCAAAGTGACTCTCGCACCACTTCGACCTGAGGGAATGGCTAATGACATCAAAGTCATTACTAATGATAACAACTCTATTAATGTTGAATGATAGCCTCATTAAATGGTTCAAATATAAGTCCTAGCTTATGTGTTAATGATATGTTAATGATTCTGCCAATTATTAGAGCTTAATGGCACCTGCGGAAATAACATTACCTACTGGAATCAAACTACCAGTGTGGTATTCTGGCACAGTGTGAGACCTCTGCCATGTGGTTGAAAGCACTCAAGACCAAGCCCTAGAATGTCAGGGGACTCATTACCTGTTAACGTTGAAGTAGGAGATGTTATCACACTTACTGCATGTTTATAGGAAATTGCTTGCATTAAATCCTGTGAGGAACATTGCTTTGCTGTTCTGCACTGAAATCCCTTTCTACAAAACCTGTTTCTTCTTTTCATTCTAATTGATTATTAAGTTTCTATGATGAAGATCCAAAACGCTTTCAAGACACGATCCAAGAGGTTTGGACTGACAACAAGTGTTGAAGGAGTAGTTCACCCAAATATGACAATTTGGTCATGATTTACTCATGACATTCCATGTGTTATTTTCTTTCTTCTATGAAACACTAAAGCTTTTAAACAGAATATCGGGGCTTCTGTTTTCCATTCTACAAAACTGTGTGGTTATTTATACCACCAAGCTCCAAAAAAGACAACAAAGCATTGCATAAATATCATGAAAGTAATCTGTATAGCTAGTGAGCTATATTGTAATTGTTCTGAAGCCACACAATACATGTGAGGATTTGATGAATCTGGCATACAGTCACATTAGTTAGTAAAATCTCAACTGGCTTCTTGCTTTTAAATTCTTCGCAATCAATCATGTGACACTCTTGAACCAATGGCGCTTGGTGTCAATAACATCAATACTGATTGCAATGTGTTCATAGGCCCGTCCAAAAGTTGAGTATCAGCAAAAAAAAGAAGATAATCAGGGACTAACACCTTAAATTTAAATCAGACTTGGAATATAGCAAATAAGTCTGTTGTCCTTTTTGGCAATATGAATTAGCCTTCATGTTGGGGTGAGTAAATGAACAGCAACATTTTCATTTTAAGTATTTAGTATTTTAAGTATTTAAGTAGTGTATTAGAAGCTTTAATCCAGTGGTCTTCACAATTTTTTTCATGGGAGCCGCACTGATAGGGCAAAGTCAATCGGAGAGCGAAGTATCAAAAGTTACATCCAGTCATAAATAGCATGTCTTTTTATCAATCTGTCATATGCAATGCAATGCAATACAAAAGGGGCTATCATTCTTTATCATTTACCAGTCAAATGTGTAACTGAGACAAGATTATTTAAAAAAAAGCAGGATTACCTTAATGCTGGAAAGACCTTAAGTTATTTTATTTTTTTATACTAGCCCATCATGTATCTAACCATCCAAGTGCACATTCGGCGTTAAGAGCTGTTAAGATTAAAACTGGCAACTCCGCAGTGAGTCAGTGTCATGGACGTAGGACAGAGCAAGTGTAAATATCTTTTCTAGTCTATATTTCCATCTTGTAATGCCGCTGTTTTAGGTATATATATTTTTTAAATATAAATTATTTGTAATAGAGCAGACACTGTCTGACCGTGTCTACACCGGACGCGACAGTTGTCGTGCCGCGCCCTGCTGCGCTAAAAGTCTGTCTACACTTGACGCGACAAAGCGACAGTTGCAAATCATTTGAACGTAGTGTCAGTACAGTTCGTCATAAATAGAACGAGGCATCAGTTTACTGATGGGGATCGTGTCACATCGCATGGCGCCGCGCCGCATCCAGTGTAGACAACATCACTGGGTTCTACTGTCTTTTGTCGGATCGCGCCACTCGCGTGCGGTGTAGACATGGTGTGAGTTTTTTTAATGGGTTATGTTATAGCCCTGCTTGTTTTTTTAATGTTTTTATGAAATATCTGTATTGACTGCATGATCATATCATCGTATTATTTACTGCCATGCGAGCCACAAAGTAAAGCT
>NW_015654937.1:1689982-1699560 GCF_001515625.1 Sinocyclocheilus rhinocerous
ATCGTCCCAGTACTTTAGTACTGTACATTTAGTTCTGGAACTAAAGTGGTGCGGAAGGCCCTAATGTTTGTGTAGAGCAGTGGTCTTCACTATTTTTTTCATGGGAGCCGCACTGATAGGGCAAAGTCAATCGGAGAGCCACTTTTACCGCGAAGTATCAAAAGTTACATCCAGTCATAAATAGCATGTCTTTTTATCAATCTGTCATATGCAATGCAATGCAATACAAAAGGGGCTATCGTTCTTTATCATATTTACCAGTCAAATTTGTAACTGAGACAAGATTATAAAAAAAAAAAAAGAAGGATTGCCTTAATGCTGGAAAGACCTTAAGTTATTTTATTTTTTTATACTAGCCCATCATGTATCTACCAATCCAAGTGCACATTCGGCGTTAAGAGCTGTTAAGATTAAAACTGGCAACTCCGCAGTGAGTCAGTGTCATGGACGTTGGACAGAGCAAGTGTAAATATCTTTTCTAGTCTATATTTCCATCTTGTAATGCCGCTATTTTAGGTATTTTTTTTTTAATATAAATTATTTGTAATTGAGCAGACACTGCCTGACCGTGTCTACACCGGACGCACAGTTGTCGTGCCGCGCCCCGCTGCGCTAAAAGTCTGTCTACACTTGACGCGACAAAGCGACAGTTGCAAATCATCTGAACGTAGTGTCAGTACAGTTCGTCATAAATAGAACGAGGCATCAGTTTACTGATGGGGATCGTGTCGCATCGCATGGCGCCGCATCCAGTGTAGACAACATCACTGGGTTCTATTGTCTTTTGTCGGATGGCGCCACTCGCGTCCGGTGTAGACATGGTGTGAGTTTTTTTAATGGGTTATGTTATAGCCCTGCTTGTTTTTAATGTTTTTATGAAATATCTGTGTTAACTGCATGATCATATCATCGTATTATTTACTGCCATGCGAGCCACAAAGTAAAGCTTGGCGAGCCGCGCAATAAGTAACACTGCTTTAATCCATGCAGATGTTAGTCATCATCCATTTTCTCACAACTGCTGGGAACATCTCCTCGGTTCAGCGATTGTGACCCCTGTGGAGCCTTTTGGGAAGGCTGGGGTAGGGGTCAGGCCTAGAGAAGGTCACTGGAGGTGTACTGGTCTCTCTCTCACCCAGTCATCGGAACTCCACCTGTCAACTACACAACCATGGCAAAGCACACATCACATCAGCCTGTACATTCCAGACCTCCTCTCTCCCTGACCCTGCTGACCTTGTTTGAGATGGAACCTCTAAAAGCATGCGGCCGTGACGCATCAGACAGCAGAGTGTATGGATGTATGGAGAGCATGCAGGGATAGGTAAGCATAATGGCAGATGAGACTCAATGCTCTGGGACTGCTCTGATTACATTGGGCTTGAAAAAAAAACAGCAGATTTGACAGTGACAGTTCCAACAGGATACTACGGAAATCACAGTATCCCCAGAGATCACATCGAGACTTGTCAGAATGAGCTATTATTCTCAGTATTGGACATTTTGCACCACCAGTCGCTGATGCAATGACATAAACCTCAAGGGTGCATCTACAAAACTAAACAGATTAGGTTTAGGAGGATGGAAATGACAAAGAACCTTCCATACTGATGGTGGAACGCCGGCTGCTTCCTCCATAAGGTGGTATGCAGACTCTCTCTAGACCGGTGCCAGCTGTGTGTTCATACACTGATGTCTTGGCAGAAGTGGCTTCCCCATTTCTTTCTTCAAACCTACTAACCAATCCCCCCATAACCCCCTCTCGTCCAGAACCACAGTGAAATCACTCCAAATGTGCCATGACAATCTGACAGGACAAGCATTGCGGGTCTGTTCCATCTGCTTCCAATTAAATTTTGTGGAGGGGGAAGCTGTTAGATGAACGGGGAGCTTTAGTGGGTGTCAGGCCTGTTAGATGAAAGTTGGATGGGTTATTTTCAAATGGACCGCCTCACCATCTCCACAAGTATGTCGGCAGTTGCCCGAATCTTGGAACTCACCGCTATGATCATTCCCTGATCAAAGACCTGGAGCCATGAAGCAGACAATGGCTGAGCTTATTTAGACCATTATATGAAAAGACCGCATCAGCCTAGATTGGTTGATGGTTTGGAGGTAGTGATGATAAGTGGGGTAAGAGGTAACATCTTATTGTAGTTTAGTCTTGTCAGAGGATGGGAAAAGGAGAACCATTACTAATTTAGGTCTGCAAAAAGCAATTTTCCTAATTATGTGATGAAGGAAGTCAAAGGTCTGGAGAATGTCAGACTGCTAGCAGTCAGAAAACCATTTAAAACGGTTTACTGGGAACCTCTGAGTTGGCTAGTCGTCTTCCTTTCCCAGCGACCTTAATTAAAGTGTGACTGTTTGGTGAAACACCGTACAGCAAGGTGTTTTAATGTTACAGTAATGGCTGCATAAGAGGAAGTTTGAATGCACCCCACATGAGAGCATTTTACTGACAGCAACGTCTGCATTGTTTTAGCTTCTGATTCAATAATGTAAAGCAAAAGCCACACTGTAAAACCCGATAAGTTCAGAATACTCAAAACATTTGTGGACACCTCAAAAAAATGTAATTAAGCAACTCAAATTTTTAAGTTAACATTAATCATAAATAACAATTAAGTCAAACTAAAAAGCTTAAATTTGTTTTTGCTTTATGTTTAAGTGCAGTGAACTTAAAATTATTGTTTATCATACGTAATGATTTTCATTTACCAATTATTTTGATGCAGTGATGCTTTATGAAATACAAATACTAACTCAAAAAATACACTTAAGCTGGCTGCACACTAGATGATTTTCAAATCCTAAATTATTTTAAAACCATGGGAGACCACAGACATGAAGACAGTTTCAACCGATTGTTAGCCTTATAATCCTCTGAACGTGCACACTAGACGATTCCAGCAGACCGCGGGACCACACACTTGATGATTGTAGGAACGATTTCACAGTGACACTAGATCTCATGGAGACTCGCGAGATCAAACGTGACTAGAGAAGAAAAACAAATGGAGAACAACTGGCATTGTCAGCTGGCTCTCCCGTTGCGCGTTCTGTTGTACAGTGAAAAACAAAGTATAACAAAGAATATGGGCGATGTATTCTGCTTTCTTGGCATTTTTGTGGCTGCCAAGTTTCAGCTATAGAAGCACGCAACATCCGGTAAGTGACGCTTGCTTGCTCTCATTGGCTATCGCGGGTATCACGTCAGAGGCAGCCAGATCAACAGTCGTAAATATCAAACATGTTTGATATTTACGATTTGAGTTCGGCAATGCTCCGTCTCGAACAGGAGCACTTAAATAATCGTAATGACACCACACAATAGAGGATTTTTTGGACAAAAACTCGTTTGCGACAAGCCTCAAATCGGGCCACGCCCCCGATCTTTCAGAAATGCAAACCGGGCTTAAAATCTGCCTTAAAATCCTCTAGTGTGCAGCCAGCATTATGCATAAAAACACACGCACAACTGTGGCTATACAATTGAGGATTTTTTATTCAGCCTTTTTTAAACCGCATGAATTTGTATATTTCTGAATGTCAAACACTGTAAGATCATCTTATCACAACTGCAGTGCTTGCAGGACTTGTAGTGGTTTCGTTGTCCATGATAACAAAATCAGCAGGAGAGGTGTTTGTGTGTGTTTGTGATGTCTGGCTTGCCCAATTCCTCCTGGAATAAGCACAGAGGTTAAAACGTTAACTTCAGAGACTAAAAGCAGTGTTGGGGAAGCTACTCTGAAACTGTAGCTTGACCAGCTACAAGCTACTCGTAAATTAAAGTAGTTAAGCTACATTCAAGCTACCCTTTTGAAAAGTAGCTAGCTACACTACAAGTTAATGTCAAAAAGTAGCTAGCTACATTGAAACTACTTTACATTTTTTTATTATTATTATTTTTCTCTTTTTTTTTTTTACAATTAACATTACAAATAACAAAATAATTATTAATGGAGAATTATAATGAAGTTATAAGTAAAATATAATTAAGTTATAAGTAAAATATTTGGGGTTTAACAACCTACTGTAATGCAATCATGATTTCAAAGAGTAGGGTGGATTCAGGTTGATTGGGACACTTTTCCAAGCCATTTCAATGACAAAAAGTGTCCCAATAATTTGATTTTGTAAACTATTCGATACACACAATAATAAAATACTGCATAGTTAAATAGTTATTTTAGCTATATGATTATATTGCTACAAACGTAACACCAATGCAAGAACAAAATGTATGCGACTTAAACTGGATACGGAGGAGTCATAAAATAAGCAGGTTAAACTCCGTAGACTGCATTTTAATCTTTGTTTTGCGTAAACTAAAGTTGATTCATGTGGAACATCCCTCCTGTACATCCTTTGCAATATCATCAGACGATCTCCTGTCGGTGGACAGACTGTAAAGCCGCGCGATGCATGATATCACAACAGATGGCGGTAATGAACAAATTTAGTTTGTGATCTAGTCAGAAGAAGATGCTGTGCTGCTTCAATGCATTACAGGCTGGTGAGTCGTGACTCTTCTGAATGCAAAACTGAATGTAGCGTTTGGTCGCGCTACAGCGCTACTTGCTGGAAAAAGTAGTTAGCTTCAGGAAAAGCTACACTGTTTTAAAAGTAGCGTTGCTATTGTAAAGCTACTGAAAGAATTTAGTTAAGCTAGTAGTGTTGCTACTTGTAGCTAGCTACTCCCCAACACTGACTAAAAGTAGACATTTATATTTACTGCCAATAGAGTGGGGGAACGCTGGGGGGCGCCCAGGACCAGGGTTGAGAAACACTGTCCTATGGGGTTTTATAATGGGGTTTTTCAATTAAAGCCTGTGGTAAACATAACTTGACGGTACTTCTACGTTTTGTTGTACAACGTAAATTACACACATCCATACCCAAAATACAAATTTTGAAGCAGTTATGTTAATTTTTGAAAACGTATGTTTTTAATAAGTAGCTAGATAAGAAGGTTTAAGCTGTGAGTGTGTGCAGTTTACATTATAGAACAAAACGTAGACGTATCGTCAAGTTATGTTTACCACAGGCTTTATTTTATTCATAAATTGAAAAACCCCATTAAAAAAACCCCCATAGGAAAATCTCAAAGGAACCCGCGGCGAATTACACTTCCTGGTTGTGACGTCATAGTTCCCCTACTCTATTTAAGATCTATTAATGCACTTAATACTTACATTTCATGTCCTGAACAACAGTTCTCCTCACACACGTACACTGGGAGAGCATGAAGGGAGGGCTCGTTTCATGTTGACATCATGTAAAGAATGTAATATTTTTACATTAATAAAAATAAAACTATATATATAAAATTTTATATATATAAAGCGTATCTTTAGGGATACAGCAGCTTGACACTGGGGTAGTTACCTCAACGGTACATTTGCTGTTTCCTTTAACATCTGTCGGAAGGGTATTTGTACTGTACCTTATTCATCCCTAAAGGCTACATATTTGTACCTTGAGGTGTCTTACTAAATGTACAGTGGGTGTAGCTTTGAGAGTACTGCATGCTCTAGAGATAGGCTGTTGCACACCTAAAGGCAGTGTCTTTACACAGACTTTTTTTTGAGCTGAAAATCACATGAATTTTCCCCCAGCCAACATTTGACTGTTGGGCCAATGTAGGCATGATATAAGCTTGAGATATGGTTCCTACATGGGTTTGTCCATGAGTTCCATGTCTGACCTATCTGAATTAGCCCATACTGGGGGTACTTCAGACAGGGCCAACATGGAACCACTGGATAAACCCATTTAGGGTCCATACTGGGGCTTATTCAGTTAGGGCCAACATAGAACCTGTGAACATACCCATACGCCCATACATCAAGCCCATACCGTGCCTACATTGGCCCCACAGTGAAATGTTGGGGAGTTTATCTCCTATCTGCTCAGTAAGCTTCCCTGGAAATTGCTCCTACTTCTTTCAAAGGAGAAGGAATGTATCTACCCAGTACAGATGGTATGAGTCGGGGTGGGGGTGGGGGAAGTTTTAGAGAAGCTTGCGCCAGTCTCAAGCACCATCCATCACTTACTCCTTGTTTTTCTTCTGCCTCTCTTCCAGCTTTCTGTCTGTCTTAGTCCAGCTTTATGCACTTTTCTCCAGGCACGATTGGTGAAGGAAGCATTTGAGATACCACCGGAAGAAATTAGTCCATGTCGGTTCTCATTTATGAGCCGTGGAACTGGCAAATGCCAGAGAGAAGAAAGTTGGTTGAACTCTCTAGCTCTTACTATATGTTCCTACTATAGTCGACAAAGTCCATTTTCATCAAGGGTTATCGGGTCAATAAAATCCCTGACCTTGCCCAATCATAAAACAGTCACAGCAGCAGAGCGGCAATTGATCAAGTTCATAACTCGATTTGCGGCGTATTGAGCGAGAACAATAAAAATCAAGATATATAATATATTGGAAAATAAATCTAATGTTGGCATATAATTCTAGAAAATCCAAATATAAAATGTTTTTTAATAGCCTCGATTTTTAGATTTCAATCACTATCAACTGTTTATTTTTGCCTTTAGGATTATATACAGATTTTCCGAGAAGACTACAGACTTTTTGTGGACGAAGCTTTGAGAAGAAAAAGCTTTACACTTTGATAGTGCTTTTCAGTGAAATTGCACTAAGCATTCATTCTTGGCAGTGGCCATATGGTTGTAATGTAAGCCTGAGTAAGTGGGGACTTAACTAGTCCAAGTCTCAGCTACTCGAATGACTAGCTCAACTTATTCAATTTGTGGAGGTCAAAAGTTGATAGCACTGTTTCTCCTTTCTAATGGGTGATTTCTTCTTTTAGCTTTGAATAGGCTTAACTTCATATCGCTGGGTCATTAAACAGATCCTAGCTAATCAAATAAGCCACCACTTAGCGGAAACACAAAAGCAGATAATTTGGCGATGGCATAGCTTGGCATTAAAGAGCTTGGTTTGACACTTAAATGACAAAATTTTATGAAGAGGCATCCCAAGTCCCAAAGGATGTCTATAGTTAGACCTACTCACATTTTCCAATACTCTTACAGGTCTCAAAGTCATCACAACAAATATGTGAACATGCTACAACGTGCCACTTTCAAGGGCTTGCTGTATGTTCATCCTTTTGGTGCCTGTTCAAGGCATCTAAATGGATATATTTAATTGCAAATTACTAGTTCAATGAATATTGATAATTGGACTTACTGTAATGTATTTTTGGAGTATATTTACCATGATTTAATATCGTCCTAAAAATGACCTTGTGGATTAAGTGCATGTCAAGAGAATGCTTTGGGAAGCAGGTGATGGCGATGGTGATGGTTCATGCCCAGTATCTCAGCATCCATATGCCCTTCTGGAAGCCTGGCTGTCCAGGCAGATGGTATGGACCAGGAATTAGTTTCTGGTGTTTAATTATGCTCATAATCAGGGGAAATAAAGATCAATTAAAACAAAAGAGAAATTAATGAAACGAGAGAGCCATAAGCATTTCACAGTTGTCTGGGCAGTCTTGAAATTTAACAGCACAACATGCTGCTTCAGTGCTGGTGTAAATTTACAGTGGAGGGCCTTATGCACAGATCTTAAGTTTCGATCTATATCATTTTTTGTCCCACTGTTCCATTTGACTGTGTTTTCATTAATACCCATCAGACTGCTGCATGGTTGCAAATGATCTGCACTTAAGCTAGACAGTGGATCATGGATATATTGGTGAATTTTTGTGGATTTTTAAGAGTGAGAGTTTCTTTACCACATCATAATAAAATAAAACTGTCTGTAAGACAACAATGTAGAATATAAGGTAATTAGGTGTGAGGTAAATGCAAGCACTTTTAACCTTTTTAAAATGTAAAACTGAAAAAAGAATTCCCATTAATATACCTTACCTGAGCACCAGGTTAGGATTTTAGACATTAATATGAATCAAATAGAAATATCAAGATGATATGGTTCGCTGTTCACACACATGTATCAAGATCAGATTTGTACCAGATATTGGTGAAAAAAAAAAATAATGAATTCAACAATGAATTAATGCAGTTGCTGTCAGTGCATATTTGGAAATAAACAAATTACCTTTCCTTATGACTACATTTTGATCTGGATTTTAGCCACACTTACAGGTTGCAACAGACCTTGTAAGTTATCCCAGTGATATGATCAGCAAACAAGGAAGACTGTCGAGTGATGTATGATGCATGTTCTGATGGAGTGCTTGCAGAATGACATCATTCCAAGATATAATTCTTGGGAAAAGACAGGTCAGTGAATAGTAATTAAAGGTGAGGTGTGTCATTTTTGTGCCATTAGCAGCACCAAACAGAACTACAAAAATCATAATTGTCTTCGAACTTCTTTGTCACATTAAGACAATATCAGCAAATGTTTAACAATCATAGTAATCACACAATAAATGTTTGCAGAAAGTGTTTGCAAAAATTAAACATGCCATACGAACACCTATCTAGTAGCTGTTCTATTTATTGCCGCTTGTCTTTTGGATGCCTGGCACGGGTTCAGCTGCCCTCTACCAAGCTGTGTTTGTCATACGGTAGGGCCGTGCCCACCACCTGAGCCAGAAAGACTGTCAGAGGGCTGGGAGCTCTTGGGCCCTGGCACACAGATGCCACCACACCGACTGTTACCTCGTCTGTTATAAATAGACCTTGAGCCATGCTGTGCCAACCCTCATCAATCTGAACAGCGAAACCAAGAAACAAGGGAAGACAACAGATTGAGAAGAAGTTTTATTGTTTAACGCAGATCACAAGAAACACCCTTTGACTTGATTCCACAGCGAAATAAATCTAATCAGATGGTTTCACATATAGTCTGGCACTGTAGGAGTGAGAGCAAGAAAATAATATAGTAGATTATAAAAGTAAATACCATATGCTTGGCAGGCCATTTTTTAATTACATTAGCATAATTCCACCTTTACTAGGCTAATGCAATTTTCACAGTGAACATTTAAAAGGGTTGCAGATAACCACAGATCATTAAACAGATGAAGTGTTGAAGCTGCACATGGAGTTATTGTACGGCTGTACTGGCTGTGATAAACTGAAAAAGAATTAAAGGAATAGTTTACCCAAAAAAGTGTAAATTTTGTCATTATTTACTCACCCTCATGTCGTTCCAAACTGCTATGTTGTTATTTTTTTATTTTTGAATGATCTTCAAGACCTTCAAGATATTTTTTTATTCAACAACAGTTATTCGCCAAGATTCATTATGATTGGTCACGTGGCTTGTGAAGACTAAGAGTGTTTCATGTTATCATGATGCATCAGTGCACCATTTTAAATCTGACACTGGAAGAGTGTTAATTTCGTTGACGAATAATTTTCGTCATAATTTTCGTCAACGTCATTTTTTTCATCGACGACAACGAGACGATAACGAACTAAAACTCTTTTTGAATGACAAAAACTATGACGTAAATCTATTGATATTTTCATAGAAGTAAGAGACATATGGATAAATATAAATATATATATAAATAAATATAAGAGCAGACATATGGATAAATCTGACGACGCAAGAGAGAACTCAATTCGGTCCGGTT
>NW_015654937.1:1699614-1709934 GCF_001515625.1 Sinocyclocheilus rhinocerous
ACAAAATGATGTCGAATTGTCCGTTTTGACGAGTATTCACGTAAACACAGTTAATTACGTCTGAAGTAAACGTAAACAGCAGGGAGAATGTGTATCAGTACATTGCATCCGTGCATTCTGGTTTTAAAGGGACAGCAGTTTAATTTAGTTGCTATTGTCCGAGTCATTGGTGTTAATCAGGCAACAAAAGAAAGAGAAAATCACGCACTGCTCTTGACTGAAAAACTTTAGTAGCCCTAAAGATTAATCTAAATTTATTTATAGAAATAAATATGTCTGCTTGAAAGAATGAAGAATATGGTAAACAAGTTGCTATAAAGAATGCATAATTAGCCAATATAACCATTGGTATTTCATTAAATGAACTCCATGTTCTTGTTCTTTATGAGAAGTGGTTTTATTTAATTTTAACATGAAGGGATGTTTTGTGTCACCGCAGTTAAATCAGTGTCTATCATGATAAAACCTTAATATCAAAACTATTATAATGAGTTTGGAAATTTTAGAGAAATGCTTAATAAATGCACTGTAACTAAACCCATTAGATTTTATATCTCAAATTCAAGCGAAGCATGCTTTGAAATGAAGCCAAGGGGAACGGCACTAGAATGTCACAAAACTTTAAAGATCGACTATCTTCGGTTTCCTTTGTTCTTCTCTGCTTAGCAAATGCCTTAACATGAAACCCACTGAGCCGTAGGAGCAGGTCTGTCACATAGAGAGCCAAACCTTTGATGACAGTTGTTGTAGACATGATGTAATAAGCGTATTAGAAGGACAGTTTTTATATAATAGATGGTAGAAGGCATTCAACTGCGAAATACTTGGCGTTGCTTGAAAGGACTCCAGCAATTAACACATTTGTTGAACTTCCCATGCTGATGCAATGCAACAGCATACAGGCTTTAGAATATTGTGTTGCCAATGACCCTGCTACATTTCCACGGTGTCTACTTTAGAATGAAAAAGATGGAAGACGGGGAACAACAATTTGCCTGTCTTTCTGTTTCTCACATGCCATCATATGTCTTCAGAAGACACATTGCAGCACAAGTCATATGGACTACTTTTATGGTACTTTTATGCTTTGTCATTGTTTATTCATTTACCAAAATCATGTTTTTTTTTTGGTTGAACGCTGCCTTTAGAAGATATAAAATCGCTTTAAAAATGTAGCAACTACGTGATTAGCTTTTGTCATTCACTTCTAATGACTGTTGCGTTTTAGCCTCAGGAGACTGTGTGGGTTGAGTATGGTGGACGTGCTTGCTAATGTCAAGCAAAACATGCCGTGATGAATGATTCAATGATATTGTCTCAGACAACAGACTGCTAATCGTTCAAATGTTCTCCATGGCTACCAATTTCAAACATTTAAACAAAGGAACTGCAATAGAAGTATTTTCGTTTCACAATCCTGTGCTTCTGATCTCAGTCGCTTTGTCCATAATAAACACGCACGTCAACCCTCTGAAATGCCGCGGACTTGGCTCGTCTTTACATACTGTCCGTTTTACTAAATAAAGCTTACAGCTGTAGTCCCGCTCCTCCCTCGGTGGTATAAATGTGGGTTTACATTATGGCTTTCGGCCCCTCTGATGTGCCTCGGAGGACTCGCTTGCACCGCACTAAAACTCTGCACACACTGTCAGGCCTATCCACTACTCCGTCTAAATAATTCATTCATGCATCACTGCTCCTCAGACACTGTTTTTCAAATGCCGTAATGAGAAAAGCTGTAAAAGGGTTGATGGTGAAAAAAGGCGGATCAAGAAGCTGAAAGACAAGCTGGCCCACGCAGTCTTTCCCATAGACTTAAGTGCTAAAAAAACAAGTGACTTCAAAAGGCTGACCTGCATTCCTCTGCGCAATTAGATATTTCTAATGTTACTTGTAAGGTGCGATGTTCAGTCAACCTTGCTGCGGCGAACAAAAGACAAAGCAAAGGGTGACAAGAAGGCTCTCCTTGATTGTTGATGGTTTAAAGGTGAAAACATAAGGCTGTGCAGGGATAAATTATTTGGATGGAAGGAGCTGGCACAAGTTCAGAGGGCTTTTTTAAAGTAAACCAGATTGATTCTGGAGGACTGCGATTGGTTTATTTTCCTAGTCCCCGTGGTCTTTACACTAGGCCCACTTGTAATTGTTCTCGTGTTTCAACTAATTCTCCATTTCCAGGGAGGAGATTGGGAAATACATTTTTTAGCTGAAAAAAAAGCTATGCTTCCTTTTTGACAAGGATTTATCTTGTTCCTGAGCTGTTGTCTGTTGCAGTTCAGGAATATCAATGCAACAATGGACAAACGTTCCAAGACTTCTTGTTTTCAGGTAAAAAAAAACAAAGGACAAATAACATAAATTATTCTTAAAACTACTGTAAATAAAAAACGTAATCACGACAAATATAACTGGACAAACAGAATAGTATTAGTTATTAAGACATTTTATAAAGTATTTGAAATTAGATTTATTTTTCCTATCACACTTAAATGTTTTTCTTCTTGTAAGCATAAACCTCACTATGTTTTGTTTGAAGATTTATGCTTAAAATATAAAAAAACAAACAAACAAAAAATGTCAATTGTATATATTTAAACATATTTATTTTAAATAAATAAATAGTCTTATTTTAAAGCATCAGGGATCATATTTATTTATTATTTTTTTAACCATAATTTGCATGACTTACTAATCAGTGGAAAATGAAATTAAAGGGAAGGACCTTCTCATTCTAGACAGCATTTGATTGGACAAAAATTTGTGTAGTGCAGTGTGTCAACCTTTTATTTATTTCCCTGGAAAAGGAAGACTTTACCTCAAAGCTTATAGAAATCAGATGAGAATATAACTTTTTACAGGGATGTTTAAGAAAATGATTAAGACAATTATTTTTACAGTGAAATCATTGGGTCCAGATTATAGTGCAGTATATATATATATATATATATATATATATATATATAAATAAAATAAAAATAGATGGTAGAAGGCATTCAACTGCGAAATACTTGGCGTTGCTTGAAAGGACTCCAGCAATTAACACATTTGTTGAACTTCCCATGCTGATGCAATGTAATAGCATACGGGCTTTAGAATATTGTGTTGCCAATGACCCCGCTACATTTCCACAGTCTACTTTAATGTGTGTAATTGACTCTTATTAAAATTTAATTACTGGCACATAAACTATGCAAATGCCAGTTTGGACACATAATGGCATAGTAATAACTTTTAAAGTTAGCATTCTCTCACTTGCACACTTTGCTTTTTCTGGTTTACCCAATGACGTTCTTCGTAGGGGGATGTTGGAAAGCATTTATTGCCACTGACTGTTAGATTGTAATCTATGTCAGATGTCTGGACTGCTTTTGTGTTGTAAGTAATATGTGTGATCATCAGCGTGCCAGAAGGTTCCAATCTGTACTGTGCCTCATGGGAAGAGGTTGGAGTAGTTGAACCCTCACATCTCCATCCTCAGTCTGGGGTAAGAGTGCCTTTAAAGAGATCTCCAACTATCCTTAAGCTAACGGCCTTTAGATTGGTTCAAGCCCTGCGTCCAGGCAATTGCATCATTATAGACTGCGTTTGGTTTGGCCGAGGGAAAATGCATGTTTAGATTGAGCTGGGCATGTGCAGGACACTCACTGTACTATGCTAAACTATTCTACTCCATGCTATTGGACACATTTTAATGACACATATATAGTGTCATACTTTGCATTGATTTTCTCCCATTACAAAAAGCAAGATTTATTATTGTTTTTTTTAGATTTTTTAAGATTTTAATGATTTTAAAGGGGTCATATGATGCTATTTTAAAGATTTTGTGTATTTGGTGTAACAGAATATGTTGACATGCTTTAACGTTCAAAAAACACATTGTTTTTCAAATACTGGCTTTAAGGCTGAAACAACTAAATAAGTAAGTAACAGTAAGCAAGTAAGTAAGCAAGTAAATAAATAAGTAAACAACAAAACAAAACTGTGATGGAGTCATTACTCCAGTCTTAAGTATCACATGATCCACCAGAAATCATTCTAATATGCTGATGTGGTGCTCAAGACACATTTCTCATTATTATCAATGTTGAAAACAGTTGTGCTGCTTATAATTTTTTTATATTTTCAGGATTATGTGTTTTAGAAATTTCAAAAGGACAACATTTAATTGAAATATTACATGAAAAATATTTTGTAACAATGTTAAAGTCTTTACTGTCACTTTTGATCAATCGAATGCACCTTTGCTGAATAAATTTTTTTATTATTATTATTATAAAGACTGTTTATTTAAAAAAATACTCTAAAATGATTAAATAAATAAATAAACAAATACATACATACATGAAGTTATTTTATTATGTGATTAAAAAAAATATAATAATAAAATAAAAAAAACAGTGGAGTGATGTGAGCCACATTAGTGCAGCTGTGTAGAACACTGGTTTCCCGGAACGGTCAATTTAGTGGTCATTATACAAAACTATTTGACTGAATCACGGGACCAACCAATCAGAACCAAGTATTTCAGAAACTCTTGTAATAAATCATGGTACTGAATGAATGTTCATGTTCCACATTATTTGCATGGTACTCCGATTGGTTCATAAGTAAAACATAGTATTACCATAAATGTCAATTTTTCTGCGTCTACTATGGTCTTTCTTTTGCACTCCAACACTGTGCCGTAGCTTCATTCAACCCACATGTGAAGGGAGGTCTTAGCATGCCCATGAATGTGTCTTATTTAAATGCATATTAAATGCAGCTTGATACAGTATTACATAGAGTTAGAAACATTTTGGATGGTTGAAATTAGCATTTCTGTGCTATAACCCACAGAGCTAATCCCTCCGGGAGTGTGGGAGTCAAGAGACACTGACAAGAGCGTACACACCGAGAGAGGATTACACATGTTAACGCTCATTACGTGCTGTGTTTGGCAGTTTTTAGCATATGAACAAGGAGATGAGAAAGCTGGTGGTGAGGTCATTTCAATCAAGCTAGGATTTTCAGTGCAGCCTTTTCTTTAATCTTCCAAAGAGTTTTTGCCCTTTAAAAACTGTAAGTGATTTCAGACGTTTTGCTAACTTCCTCCATTGTGCTAATTTCAACCTCACGCCCTCTCTTTAAAACCCCGCCTTCTAAAGACACGTCAACAAGCCCTAAGTCAGTGAATATGAACACAAAATAGCTGACAGGCAGAGAGCGTTTCTGATTGGCTAGTTTTCTGAGCCATCACCAATCTTTTTTTGAATGCTGTTTATGAGCTGTCGCATGCTTCCTTCAAGTCATGTTCCTTATCAAGTCAAGCACACATGAACAGCACAACAATGTCAAAATTAGTAGTGGGGAAACTGGAGTTGGGGGGATAATAACAAAAAGAGTAATTTGGGATGCTTTTTTGACTGTTGATGAAGAATGCAGATAAAGCTTGTCAGAAAATAATACACATTTATGAGGTAAACAAGACTACACTTCCCATCATTCTCTGTGGCAGCAAAATAATTAAGCATAAATGACACACCTAATGCTTATATTTGCTTCCCTAGTATATAGTTGGAAAAACAGTATGGGAAAAGAGTATGTCCAAATTTATAGTATTTATAAAACTGTAGGCGAAATGTATGCTGATAACCTACTACTTCCGGCAAGATTCTGACATGTGCATCTGATGGACACTTTACTATCCCATAAGGCCACAGGAGAGGATTTGTGAATTCCATTGAAGCAACACAGCTGATGTAGTAGTACGTAATTGCTTCTATAAAAGAAGTATCTACTCAGAAGGGCTTTTCACACTTGAAATAGTTAACCCTCAGTCACACTGACGATTCTGACTATTCATGCTATACATTCCTAAAACTGTTGCCAACTGCTTTCACTGGAAAAGTAGAAAGCCTGCTCGCTAAATGTCGCTAGATGACACCAGTGAGCATCAGAAACTAGATAAGGTTTGTCACCATTTTTGTTGCTATAGGTGATTAAAAAAAAAAAGTCGCTAAAGTTGCTAAATCTAGAGACGAAATAGCTAAATTGGCAACACTGCTTCCTAAACCCAGTATTAATGTTAAAAGCGAACATTAATAAAAGTGAAACTACTTTGTTTGGTCTTCCAAAAGAGGACAATATCTGCTTCGTCATGCCTAGAGCTGATCCGTGCTGGTCACTGAGGAAATACTACAACTTTGCGCCGGATCGGCTTTCACCATGGACGAATCGGAGTCCAGCCCGGGGTCGTCACATGTGGTTGCCGCAAGACCGCCGGGTAAATGGAATCCTGGGTTATCTTGCTTCAGGTTTCACACTGACGATTCTGACTATTCATGCTATACATTCCTAAAACTGTTGTCAACTGCTTTCACTGGAAAAGTAGAAAGCCTGCTCGCTAAATGTCGCTAGATGACACCAGTGAGCATCAGAAACTAGATAAGTTTTGTCACCATTTTTGTTGCTATAGGTGATTAAAAAAAAAAAGTCGCTAAAGTTGCTAAATCTAGAGACGAAATAGCTAAATTGGCAACACTGCTTCCTAAACCCAGTATTAATGTTAAAAGCGAACATTAATAAAAGTGAAACTACTTTGTTTGGTCTTCCAAAAGAGGACAATATCTGCTTCGTCATGCCTAGAGCTGATCCGTGCTGGTCACTGAGGAAATACTACAACTTTGCGCCGGATCGGCTTTCACCATGGACGAATCGGAGTCCAGCCCGGGGTCGTCACATGTGGTTGCCGCAAGACCGCCGGGTAAATGGAATCCTGGGTTATCTTGCTTCAGGTTTCACACTGACGATTCTGACTATTCATGCTATACATTCCTAAAACTGTTGTCAACTGCTTTCACTGGAAAAGTAGAAAGCCTGCTCGCTAAATGTCGCTAGATGACACCAGTGAGCATCAGAAACTAGATAAGTTTTGTCACCATTTTTGTTGCTATAGGTGATTAAAAAAAAAAAAGTCGCTAAAGTTGCTAAATCTAGAGATGAAATAGCTAAATTGGCAACACTGCTTCCTAAACCCAGTATTAATGTTCTTATTTGCATATTTGTGGTGTCAGTGTCATTGATTGGACAAAAGCAGCATGCAACGCATTTACATAACGGCTTTAGCATTGCGCATCGTCACATTATGTACTGCCGACTGTACTATCAAATTTTCCAGAATGGACTTCTCTGAATATAAAGGTACAAATTCACTCCAGATCACATATTTTCTGTCACCATTTGGCATTTTTCTCCCTCAATGATTGTTTATACAACGCACTGTGTTTCCGTGACTGTCCAAAGAACGTGAATGTGAGGTACGTGATTGGTTGACAGTTGCTAAGCATCTAGTTGTAACATTTTAACAATGTAAATGCAATGTTAATGCAACTCCGCAATGTGGAGTAAAAAGCAGTGCTAACTCTGCTACTAAATTACAAGTGTAACATACCTTTACCCAGGGTTAAAAGTAGGATTTAGAACAACGATAACCCGGGGTTAAGTGCAGTGTAAAAAACCCTAGAGAGTATGCAATTTTGGATGCAGCCATATTGCCAGACAGATCCATTTTATTTCCTACTCTTAAAGGGGTCATATGATGCGATTTAAATTTTTCCTTTCTCTTTGAAGTGTTACAAGCTCTTGGTGCATAAAGAAGATCTGTAAAGTTGCAAAGATTAAAGTCTCAAATCCAAAGAGATATTCTTTATAAAAGTTAAGAGTCAGCCAGGCCTACCTAAAACGGCTCGTTCTAACATGCCCCCACATACCGTCATATTTTATATATTTAAAGCGAGTTTTAGTGTAGAGTAGGGCTTGTTGTTTGTCATTTCTCCGATCACAAATGCAGACATGGTTTCATATGACCCCTTTAATGAACTTCCCATAAAGACTTGTGGTGATTTCTCAAGATGCCTAGATACCTGTCAGATATAGTAGGGCCATTTTATACATGGTATTTAAAAAAAATCACTTGTAGCAGTTTTATTTAAGATGCTTCTGCTTCAACATATGCTTGATTTTATTATACAATACAGCTCTCATACATGTGCCTCGATCTTTGGCGTTTTTGTCCTGCTTGACCTTGCTAGTAAACAACAGTGGAGGAGCATTCGTGTAAAAGGCTCCCTAAATTTGCATGCTGCCCCATGTGTGTTTTCTGTATGTGGCTGTTTATTCGCTGAAGGTCAGGCTTTTGTAGAGAAAAACTTCTTGCCCGATGAGATAAGAAAGCAAATTGCAGATCTATCATTTCTGTGCGTCTCTCTCGCTGTCTCTCTGCTCCTGTGCGGTGTTGACTAGCAGGGACTCTCGTGTGAAATCAGCGGAATAGCGGCTCGTTGACTTGATTTATGACTCACTCTGGGCTCGGCCTTATCAGGTGCACACAAACCCCTGTTTCTGATGCAGCTTGTGTCTGAATGACAATAGAGGACCAGCAGCATTATACTCCAGATTTTCCCCCAGCTTTCTGGACACCGCAGATTACATCTAGTTTATTGATTTACGGCGGCCATCTTGAGTCACACACAGAGTAGCTCTGTGCCATTGCGGTGATAGACTCATTTTCAACTTGGCAAACAGCGTTTTTATGTGAACTTGCTCTAAACAATAAAAGGAACATTTGCAAGGGCATTCTCACTATAGTTATAAGCTCTTGTAAAGAATGGCCGTGGGTGGCTGTTTTCGAGACAGAAGGTTGGAAATTTGAGCGATAAAACGGCAGTCTCGGTACCATCCCGTGAGACGAAACGTTAATGTTTGATGATGGAAAGGGGAAAAAGGGAAAATAAATAAATAAAAGTGATATCTGGGGCAAAGAGGTTTATTCTAAAAGCTCTGAAGGGGGAAGCAGTGCTCCACATTACTAAAGTGTTTCTTCCACTTTTTCCCCCTCTCCTCTCTGTAATTGAATCATTGCCATCTGTACCTCTAGAGATAAGATATGTTATTTAGGAAAATTATTTAAATTTAAGAAATGTGTTAGCTAATGTAATTAAGTTGAAATTACCACAGCTGCACTTCTTTGTTGGAAGTGTAATTATGTAATCTAACACATTAAATGATGGAAATAAGCATCACTCTGGTGGACTTAAACATCGAATGCCTTTTGCAACCAGCTGAAGAGTGAATTTGCTTCTGTTCTGAAGATCGAATGGAGATGACTGGAGCAATTATGTTGCTTTTAGGAATCTACTGTAAAAACTGGTAATGCATTGCACTAGCAATGCAAGGATCGTGGGTTTGATTCTTAGGGAACACATGCTTACCAGTGGCATATGGTGGGAAAAAAATGTCCACCATGTCCCAGTTCTGTTTGATTGAATCATATTTACTATATATGAATATTTTACAAACTTTTCAAAAAGCAAATTATACTATAATATTTTTGTTTGTTTGGTTGGTTGGTTGTTTAACCCAATGATAAATTAATTGGACTGCAGGCAGTTACTATGTTCCACAACTGTTTTGTTAATTAACCCAACTATTTATTAAACTAAGTAATCAAAGACTAAACAGGTATTTGTGTTATTTTTTTTTTTATATTTATGCATTTTTTTAATACAAATAATACAGTAATACAGTAATAAATATCTACAACAATACATTAATACATAACATTTCCTATAATCTTTTCATGTGACTATTGACAAGAGGTTTGGCTATTTTTATTATTAATTGTCACCTTCTTTTCTGGACATTATTCATGGAATCCTCTGTAAACACTTACATTTTCAGTAAGGTTACAGAATCAAAGTTATGATTTGTGGACTAGTTATGATCATGATCAAATTACCAGTTTGATGAATATTAGATTTATTTGTTTGTAAATTATATTTACCCTAATCTTTTTAATAGTAACATATCATAATTTCCATAAAAAATATTAAGCACCAACAACATTTTACAACACTGATGATAGATAGATAGATAGATAGATAGATAGACTGTAAATGTAACACAATTGTGCAGATGAAACTGACCAGTTTTGTTCTTTGAAAACCAAGTCCTTAGTCTCTGTGCTAGCTGATAGTCTTTAACCGTTTTAAATGACACTAAAGAGTGCCTTTATTTATTAATAAAGACAGGGAAAGAGCATGCAAGCTGTTCACAGATTGCATCTCTCTCTCTCTCTTTCTCTCTCTGCAGGCATTGTTTGTTTGTATAAGCACTGACACAGGCATCTTGCAACACATCCTTCGGCATGCCATATTTGCAAACTCCCCGGCTCCCAGTTGCGTATGTCAAGTGTAACCCAATCTAATATGCCTGGCTGCCTGTGTTCAGATGGCCTGTTAGTGTGTGTGTGTGTGTGTGTGTGTGTGTGTGTGTGTG
>NW_015654937.1:1710052-1722383 GCF_001515625.1 Sinocyclocheilus rhinocerous
GTGTGTCTGTGTGTGTGTGTGTGTGTGTGTGGGTGGGTGTGCGTCTGGGCAGCTGCCCGCTCTGCGCAGGCTGTGTGAAGGGCTGTCAGGGCTGGCTTCTCCTCCCAGCTCCCCCTTGGCAAAAGGAAATCACCCACACCTCTGCCACAAGTCCTGGACGCCGGCCGAGACACTGTCATGGATACGCACGTCAAATTGCCCTAGGATTAAACAACAACAACAACATATGGGCCGTATAACAGTTCAGAGAGGGAGTGGAGCTCCCCAGAGGGAAAGTGAATAACAGGAGACAAGTGACCGGTGCCTTGGCAGCCAGGGCCAGAGAAAGCTCAATAGTGAGGGATTAGAGCGCAACAGAGTGGGGATTAGCCACTGTGAATACAACAGAGGATGCTGCGCTAATGTTCTCCTTGCGACACACATCGCAAAACGTGCACTCTCTCTCACCGAAACATATAGAACGAGCTCTTGTGCGCGCTCGGCCGAGTGCGAGGGGTAGCCTGCAGCAGATGTTGTTGGTTTAAGCAGGGGCATGTGGCGGTTTGAGAGGCATAACCCCATTATGAGCACAAAGAGCCCATAAAAAACCGCCACTGACTGAAGATTGAGTAAGGCCCAAAACCTATGCTGATTTAGATGAACGCATGTGAACGCTATCACAGTTACCAATGGGGAACTCAAACCACGGTGGAAGCAAACTGCTATTTGACCATTTTTTAACTGTGAATGTTGACTGGTAATTTTGTGTAGCTAATGTAGAGTGTAGAACACTGCTCAATCGGGTTATAAGTCGTCAGGTTTGTGCAGCAAAACTAAACTCCCCATAATTATTGGTGATACCTCAATAATAAAATACACTGATAAAGAATAAATTTCCAACCGCTTCACAGTTTTTAGTCTTTATTTTGTAGCATTTTGTTGCGCTAAAATGCCTCTTGATTTTCCTTTTAAGTGAAAAACAAAAACAAAACAAAGCATAAAATCGCCTAATCAGAAAAATACATGTCATAATGACTTCATTCTGTATGTGATTTTGTTTATTCTTATTTAGTTAATTAGTTAGTTAGTTAGTTAGTTTGTTAGAATGTTTTTTTCATAATATTCCTCCAAGGACAAATTATCTATGCTATCCACTTTAAAAATCCATACTCTTACTGTATGACATAATTGTCATATTTGTGTAAATTATATTTTTTATTTGTGTAAGGAATATAATGAGAAACATCCTTAAAAATGGCGATGAAACACAAGTAGCGACAATTCAAGAGTAGCGATCTTTTTGCTCGTTTTGTGACATACATCCGTGTGAAATGAATTATCGAAAAAAGAAGACAAAAAAACACTGTACGGTAGGGTGTGCAAGATATATCATCTATGATAATATTGTCATTTTTGTTTAAATGAAATGCAATTTGACATTATAAAGTAAATCACAAAAACCAAACAAAAGCACGCCCAGAGAGTGCACACACACTATGAGATATAGCTTAGACTACTGCACGAGCACTCATGCAGTGATTTGCCGCTACCTACTAGCTATTTTAGGTTTATATTTAAAGTATATTTAAACTAAGTATATCACTATTGAACAGTTTGTGTATCAGTATTGAACATTTAGCTGCATTCATGTCCTGCATTAAACAGTCTGTGTGAATGCATCTAAGGGTGCATTCACATTTGTAGTTCGGGTTCTCTTGGTTCGTTTGGTCCGGACCAAAAAAGAAAACGATACATTTGGTCCTGGTTCGCTTAGCGTTCACACTGGCATTTTTGACAACGTACCTAAAGATACCGAACCTAAAGGCATAGTGATACGTTCACAACCTGATTGGTTGGGTTGAATGACGTATATTTCACGACGGAACTCAAACAAAAGGTGTGTTCTACTTAAAGCGGCGCTGCACAGACCGATTGGTGTATGACATTAAAGTACCCATTCACCAATCGGTCTGCTCAATGCCGCTTTAAGTCGAACACACCTAATGCCATCTGCTGGACTAAGCGCGCTCATTGCTGCATGTACTTATGATTTTATTTTCACCACCTGCGAACTCACGAAGAGCTCATAAAAGGCACTTTACCTCCTTGTTGCTCCACATTTGCCCTCTGCTCCTTTTGTTTTGGATACACCGCTCGTTCCTCATCCTCAAATCATGTGGCATAGCGTCACATCTTGTCATTACTTGCTGTTTTTGGTTCGTTTAGTAGTATTTGGTCCATGTTGTGTTCATATTTAATTCGAACCGCACCAGAGTTTGTTTGGAAGCGGACCGAGACGCATCTTTTTAGCGGCCTCTGTCCGCTTGTTTGGTGCGCACCAGGGTTCGGATGGCAGCGTTCACACATACTCAAATGAACCGCACTAACAGAGCAATCACACCAGGGTTCGTTATATTCGAACCAAACATGACAAGTGTGAACACACCCTAAATACGACTTCAGATGCAGATTCTGTGCCACCTCTGCACTGCAAACAAATTCTGTTGAAACCGATTTAATTTCATTGGTAACAGACTTTTGGTGTCTTACTATTTGAACTTATTGATTAAATGTAAGAATTTGACACAAAAGATGATGCATGCATTTAATTAGGTAAAAAAAAATGACCTTATAAAGGTAAAAATGCCCATAAAAGGTAAAAAATCAATTGGAACTTACTGGAAAAGTTAATTCCCTTCTGTGGGAACTTCGAACTGCGTCCTCTAGGGCTCGCTATGGGGGAACGCCTTCAGCGTGACTGGAGTCTGAAGCATACATCCAAACACGACAATAACTTTGGCCGGCGATAGCCTGTGACGTCATCACCCGGCGCGACCACAGTATATAAGGGCACCGGGAGAACACATCATCCTCTTCTTCGTCTTCAAGGACTGTTTTGTTTGAAGCGTGCATTTCCGGTAACAACGATTATTCTTCTTTACCATGGCGAGCACTAGTAAGGCATTTAAGAAGTGTGTGGATCCGTGTCCTCGTTATTTGACACCTGATGACACACACAATCTTTGCGTCTTTTGTTTGGATGAAGAGCACGTGCACGATGTCCTTTGAGGGGAGCTTTTTTCTATGAAGAAGCACCGCTCTCGTTTGTCTCTCTTTTCGAGGAAAGAGGGACAGCCATCGGCCCCCCTGTGGTTCAGGACCCTCTGCTGCTGAGGCACGGAGGAAAATGAGCTCGTGGGGATCGCAGATGGTCCTGGCTGATGAGTGAAAAAAGGGTCTTTCCCTTTCACGCTCGTCAGTCACAGAAGAGAGTGAGCTGCTGGATGCTACTTCTCTTACATCGTCTGATCCAGCGGCTAGTGCTCTGCTGGCTCAAAGCCAGGATGAGCAGGAGATGTCAGATGAGGACGAAGAAGTCGAGACTGAGTCGTCCCAATCCTCCTGCCCCGCGAATGATGAGCTGCTTGAGGTTATAGATCGCACCACGACGAGGCTTGACTTGCCGTGGAAGCGGGCCAAGAAAGTGACGCCTCGAGGCCGCCTTGACGAGCATTTTCTTTCTAGCCATTGCCCTCCAGCTCAGACGAGCCATCCATTCCTTCCCAATCTCCATTTGGAGGTCGAGAAGGCTTAGAAAAATCCACTCTCTTTCCGCATCCACAGATTTCAGCATACTAGTTATGCCAACATCGAGGGATGCGTGAGAATGGTTATGAAAAGATGCCCCCTATTGAAGAGACGCTGGCCTGCTATCTCTCTATGGGGGAGACATCTTCTCTTAAGGCTCCCTCCCTGCTGTCCAAACCCCTTCAGGATACATCTCATATGAATGGCAGGGCATACGCAGCAGGTCAGGCTGCAGCCTCGTTGCACACCATGGCGGTGTTTCAGGCTTATCAGGCTGATCTGCTGAAAGACCTGGATAAAGAACAGGGTCTATCCCCTGATGAGGTGGCTGAGTTGCATCGCACCACAGATCTTGCTCTCCGTGCTACTAAGCAGGCCGCCACTGCCATTGGCAGATCCATGGCGGCCATGGTGGTTACGGAGAGACATCTGTGGGTGAATCTGGCGGATATCGGGTCAAAAGAGAAGGGCTTTCGTCTTGATGCGCCAATTTCCCCTTCTGAGCTTTTCGGCACTTCTGTCGAGACGGTGGTCGAGAAGTTTAAGGAGGCCAAGACGCGCTCGGCTGCCTTTAAATCCTTCATTCCACGTAGGTCCAGGTATGAGCCCGAACATCAAAGGGTTCCTGGCCCGTCTCGATCTAAGGATCAAAGGCGGGCTCAGAAGATTAGTGTCGTGACTGGTGCCCCTCCCCCACGTGCGGGTAGGGCTCTAAAGCGATCTGAGGTCTGAGGGTGGGTAAGATTTGAGGGAGGTGATCCAGACTAGGCATTCTCAATGCTCTCGTCTGGACCAGAGTAAAACCTGAGCCATCTACTCACCTCCCTCTGAGAGTATTACATTTGCTCTCATCTTCCTTCCCTTAATTCCCCTGAAAAGCTTCCCTCCTTTCCTCCTGCGCTTGCATTGTAGTCTCTTATGCTGGGCCTATGATGTTTTGGCTAGTTTCTATGTCTCATATAACTACCTAATGATGGTCCGAACCCCAGTGCTCTTCGGACTTCGCCTCCAGCCTATATCCATGAGCCTGAGTCATGTGCAGGAGCCATGATTGGTGAGTACGATCCATTTCATCTACTCTACTGCTAGTTTTTGTGTATTCAATACTAGCCTTTCTCTGCAGTGCTACTCGGACCTGTTCTGTTTTCTGACTTTTAGGTTTGACCCACCTGCTAAGTCAGGACCTCCTGCTGTTGATCGATTACAGTGATGTTGTCACTCATCGGTTCTGGATCCAGGCTGGTGATAGCCCTCATCTTTGGCTTGGACACGCAGCCTGGGCTTCTGTGGAAGCTTCCCAGCATCAGGTCCCCAGTATAACGCTGCAACCTCAGGACCTGCGGTCCTTCTCACAGGCTAGTACTCTTCTGAGTACATGCTTTGTGACATGCTTCCTATCCTACTGGCCAGGGGGCGCTACTCATTTCTCACCCTGAGGGGTCTCCCGAGATTTGAGTCATTCCTTAACCATCATGCACGTTCTCTGAGGTAGAGCTCCTCTCGCTGAGGTGCTGAGGAGCTCAACGCTCCAGAGACAGTCAAGTCCTCCCTGTCACACTGCCGAGATAGAGAGCAGGAGACCGTGTCCAGCTACACCAGTGGACTGTCTCTTATTGGGCCCTGCTGGGTTACCCCTTCTAATCTAGCGCACCCTTGTGGTCGAGCTGAGAAGTGCTCCCCTCATTGTGAGGGTTAGCTATGAGTCGCTCCCAGTATGTGCTGTAAGGGCCCGCCTCAGCTTGAGAGCCGAGAGCGCTGCTCCCAAAGAAACCCATTTGCAACTAACTAAGTGTTAGGCCCATCTCTGTTTCCTCTTTGGTCAGTTGTCTTTATGTTGGGACCCTGTTGTTCCCTTAGAAATGTGTGATCCCCTTCTAGCAGGATCCCTGCGTGAGTTCTCCTCTCGACTCGAGAGTAAGGTCCACTACCCTGGGCTATTGGTCACTTCGGTCAAGCTGGGTTCCTCTCTCTCCTCGCTAGGGGTTGAACCCTCTGCTCTTGAGCTCCATGGCAGTGACATCAGGTAGTTGGGCCGCTTGCTGCTTCCCTGATAAGCTGCCCCTATTTGGGTCAAGCTAGGCAGTGCTCTCCTCACCTCAGAGGGTTGCCTTTGAGACTACCGCTCCCGGCTGAGCGTTTGTGGACCTCTCCCATCGAGTCCTCTACTCGTTTGAGCTTCACTGAGTAGCGGCCTCAAGTTGTTATGCCTCTCTTCGCCTCCCTGTTGAGCAGCTCTCCTTGTGGGTCGAGCTTAGCAGTAGCTATGAGTCGCTCCCAGTATGTGCTGTAAGGGCCCGCCTCAGCTTGAGAGCCGAGAGCGCTGCTCCCAAAGAAACCCATTTGCAACTAACTAAGTGTTAGGCCCATCTCTGTTTCCTCTTTGGTCAGTTGTCTTTATGTTGGGACCCTGTTGTTCCCTTAGAAATGTGTGATCCCCTTCTAGCAGGATCCCTGCGTGAGTTCTCCTCTCGACTCGAGAGTAAGGTCCACTACCCTGGGCTATTGGTCACTTCGGTCAAGCTGGGTTCCTCTCTCTCCTCGCTAGGGGTTGAACCCTCTGCTCTTGAGCTCCATGGCAGTGACATCAGGTAGTTGGGCCGCTTGCTGCTTCCCTGATAAGCTGCCCCTATTTGGGTCAAGCTAGGCAGTGCTCTCCTCACCTCAGAGGGTTGCCTTTGAGACTACCGCTCCCGGCTGAGCGTTTGTGGACCTCTCCCATCGAGTCCTCTACTCGTTTGAGCTTCACTGAGTAGCGGCCTCAAGTTGTTATGCCTCTCTTCGCCTCCCTGTTGAGCAGCTCTCCTTGTGGGTCGAGCTTAGCAGTGCCCTTGGGGGTTTCATGAGCACACCTCTCTCAATCTGAGCATTCGAGTCCCCCTTTCTATTTTTTAAGTTGTGCCTCCGTTTTGAGCTCCGGATAGCAATCATGCTAGGCGGCTGGACCATCTCCTGCCTCCCTGACGAGTTGCTTGTTAAGTGAGCTAGCTGTGCTCCCATCACCATAAGGGCCTCTGTGCACTTTCTAAAATCCACATTGTGGTAAGTGTGCACGCTAAGCTTTCTGCGCACTTTCTAAAATCATGTATGGTAAGGGTTACACGCTGTCAGCCTTGTTCCCTTTCTCTGAGTTGGCTTAGGCCCCGGTTCTCGCCTTGGGGTCCACTCAACTTATGTATCTCTGTTGATACATTTCTGTGCAGGGTGTTGCCACCAAAGATCTGTCGAGTCAGTTCTTTGAGCAGGTTTATTCAGAACGGGCGGTAGCCCCCCTGGGTGGCAAGCCAGGGTCTGGTTTTTAGACACCTTGCCATATCCCCTTAAAGCAATCTCTTTCTGATTCCAAGCCTTGAGCTCTGCCCTAGGTTTGGGCCTCCTAGACCAGCCCTTAACAGTTAAGTTATTTTAGGGTATGCAGCTCAGGCCCTTGGCCGAAGGGGATAATGTCACTGACAGCCGTCAAGACGTCCTTTGGGGCAACTCCCATGGCTATGTACTTAGTACTTAGTGCTCGCCATGGTTTCTGGCATGCACTCAGCATGGCGGCGTGGGTATACCGTTCCCCATAGTGACCCCTAGAGGACGCAGTTCGAAGTACCCTCGGAAGGGAATGTCTCAGGTTACATATGTAACCATGGTTCCCTGAGAAGGGAACGAGACACTGCATCCTCTAGTTCCCTTGCCATGCTTCAGACGCAAGCTTCAGATGAAGAAGTGGATGTGTTCTCCCGGTGCCCTTTTATACTGTGGTCGTGCCGGGTGATGACGTCACAGGCTCTTGCCAGCCAATGTTATTGTCATGTTTAGAAGCGTTCTAAACACGTTCTAAAGCGTTCCCCCATAGCGACCCCTAGAGGACGCAGTGTCTCGTTCCCTTCTCAGGGAACCATGGTTACATACGTAACCTAAGACGTTTCTGTTACTCCTGCAAACTAATCACCGCACAGAATATGAAGAATATCAAAAGCTTTGGGAGATAGCTGTCCACGGCAGTCCTAAACCTACCAAAATAACATGCTCAGCAAAATATTGTCTAATTATCGTTATCAACAAAATTTCAGAAAATATCAAGATATAATGTTTTGTCATTATCATACACCCCTACTGTAGGGACGAAATTTTATTGTGTACTTTTATTGTAGATGGAGGCAGAGGTAAACGCAAACATGAAGTCAACTTTGTAGCGAATCAGCTCATTCATGGGGAAATATGAATAATTAATCATAACTAGTTATAATTAATTATAAATATTTAGATCCGCTGTAGATATTTACTTGACCTCTCAGGGTCAACTGTCTGTCAATTCTAAGAACGTTAAGAAAAGGGCAGGGTTTAAGTGGACTAAATGATTGGAGAAATCCAGCAAACTTCACCAGAGATGCATTGTTTCACTGAAAGCCAAAGGTAAAATTTCATGTTGACTTTAAATGGAATCATAGCTGAGTATCCTGAGCTATAAGAGTATAATATGATGTTAAATTACAAGAACATTTCAGATTTCATTTATAGAAAAAAAATTAATAAATAAAAAAATGAGAGTCAGACTGAAGTCTAGCTGATGCTGGTCTGCCACATTGGTCGGTCTATACCCAGGTTTCAGAAACGAAGAGACAGTAGGAAACAGAAAGGAGAACAAAAAGGGTGAGTGAAATGCTCCGACCGTAATTGCAGCTTGTAAACATAATGAATTGCAGTTTTGCTGTCAGCAGAAGGTCAGTGTGGTGGGACTTCTTCACTCCTGTTGACATGTCTGCCGGGACGTTGTGGAATACATCCCAACTGCGCTGTTTGGCTTTGAGGCCTGGGGTTTTGGCAACCCTGGAGACATCTTTCCCTAGAGCGCCAAAGAGAGCTTACACAGAGCTCTCCAGACCAGAAAACAGAGCAGCATTGTACAGCAGTCCAGGTCCTTAACAATGTCCAGTGATCTTGTCAAAAACTAGCTTATCATCATTGGCTATTTTCTTATAGCAATCCCAGAGTTCATAGAGTTCTTCTTCTCAAGTGATCTTCAGAATTATTATGAGCACTAATTTAGCTTTTAATACAACTTACATACAAGTTACTGTTCTCTTCGGAAGAAAAACAGTAATATCAACATCTCAAATTGTGCTCTTTCCAAGATACCAAAGACTATCAAAAGCCAGTGATCTCAAACTCATTTCCCAACAAATTCACTCTAAGGGAAAGAAATTAATTCATTAGAAGAAAAAAAATCTCAAATGAGATCTTTTGAATATCTTAAAGGTAGAGTGAATTGAGACATTTGCCTAAGTTTCCTGCTTTTCAGATTTTTCCTTTGAGAAAAAAAGACTCTAGTAACTCTTAGCTGTGTCACCTGTAGAGTTTCAGAACAGAGCTCAGCAATGTTTCAAACTATACTTACATCTGCAAAGATTCCAAAGACCAAGAAATCAGAGAATTAAATATGAACTTAAATTCTTGGTAACACTTTAGATTAGGGAACACTATTCACTATTAACTAGCTGCTTATTAGCATGCATATTACTAATATATTGGTTGTTTAGTACTTATAAAGCACATATTAATGCCTTATTATGCATGACCATATTCTAGATCCCTTAGCCCTACCCCATACCTAAACTTAACAACTACCTTATAAGCAGTAATTAGGAGTTTATTGAGGGAAAACACTTAATTAAGACTGAATATGTGTTCCCTAATCTAAAGTGTTACCAAATTCTCAAATGACAATGATTTTACATCTGTACACACCTCGTAGGTCAACAGTTATCTTATATGTCTTAGTACCTGTTTTTATTTCTACTTTAAGGAATTTTGAGCTATGAACAAGTTTGAGCTATAAAAGAGTATCTGAGGGATAACATTTCCTCTGGACAGCTTTCAAACTGGAAGATATAAACCATCATGTGTCACACACTTACATGAAGCACCTGCTGCTTGTTTGATACGCCAGCAAACAGTCATTCTTGATTTCAGTCTATTTTCACCGTGTCTGTCCCTCCCAGATCAGCAGTAAAACAAACAATTTCATTCTGTTGTGTCCTTCATTGTCCTGACCCCTCTACTATCTGTCTTCAGTTTTACAATGCACCTTTATGCGTGTTTGTGTTTGCTGATAATGAGAATCCATTTCTCCCCCTCCCCTCTAAATATGACCGTCGACAAACAAAAGGCAGGAGCGTGTTCCTAAATTTCCTGCAGGGCCATCAGAAGGGGATTATTATTGTTTATGTCTCTGGCCTGCCCGGGCTGCTCGGCTACCCCGCACTACCGAGTTGGACCTCGCCTCGCCCTGCCTCATGCACCTCCATGATTGATGACCATTAAGGCAGCTTATTGGAAATAGCTTGATTTATAGCCTACCGCTGTCTCAGTCTAATGGCTTCATTTCTTTCCACCGGCACATGATATCACAGCCAAGGTCATTGTAGAAACGGCCCCTTTGTTTTGTTTTTTCGCTCGCTGATGACCAGTAGAGGACGGGAGGTGGGTCGTGGAGCACAGATGCTCTGTTTGCATTTTTTTTGCAGTGAGGGTGAGTAAAAACAAAGTATGTTTTACTGTGTACGGTATGGATGTATTAATGAATTTCATCATTCAGACACTTTTCTGTTTTTGATCACCTGACCTCTCTTCACCTGCATGAGCAATAGATGAAATGTTTTTCTTCCTGCTCGCTGACTGAGGCTTTATGGTAGAGTTTGATTTGTCTATTACTCGCGTCCCCTTTAAATGAGCAGCATCAAATATTCCCCAGCTCCCATTAAGAGTCAGGTCAATAAAAATGCCATTAGTACCGTAAAACCAGCTGATATTACGGAAGCCCAAACAAAATATTTCTTTTTCTAGATAGTTGGATCAGGCTATATCAGGGCTCAATTATTTATCTAGGTCATTAATTTGAGTCATTTGTTTCTTTGCAAAAAAAATAAAAAAGTTTAATTAATTTCTATGAATCAGATCATGGAACTGTCTGTTTCAAAACTTCGATTCAATGATAGATTCCAAAAAGTCCCTACATGGACATTTTCTTGTATTAAAATGTGTTTGTAAAATACATGCAGGTAATATAAGCATGTTATGAATATTGTTACTGATGACATATTCATAGTGCATATAAGTAAAAATTATTAAATTGTATTGTTCATCATGTTTATTTAGTGATGAACAGATGCTTTGATTATTACATTTTTTAATCATGTCACAATGAAAAAAAAAACATTTCTATTTCATTTTAAATCCTCTTGGCTATAGTGGTTGATTGGTTGAAATAACAGTTACGCTGAAAAAAAAAGCCATTTATTGAAGAAAAAAAAAAAAGATCTATCATATAGATAACTACCAGCAGCTTCCAAATAGGAGGTTATATCACATTTTTAATGCATGTAAAAATCTATGTGTACAAGTGTAGTTTTATACTGTATGTTAACAATTGCATGAAAATGCACATGGTGCTGCTATAAAATACCTTTTGTTTTATAGCAGCACAAGGTCTTAACAAGATGTCAGATACATTGTGTTATCAGGTATCAGTTTTAATGTGCGTGCTGTTACAGATGTGGATATTCATTAGCGTACAATTATCTTATTATCACAGAGCATTAAAATAGCACCAGTTCACCATGTGCAGTTGTCATTTGGCACAGCCCTCAATTATAAACTTGACATATCCACCTAATCGCCGCCCACATGCACACACTGCTTAATTTGACATTATTTGCTATGATACGTATTGGCATGTATTTAATGAGTTTCTTGAACTCTTTAATAGTTGTAATAGTTTCAGGGTGTGCGTAGACATGGTTGTGTGGGTGATACTTGTGGATTCTCACATGCTGGGCAGTTTAGTAGCAAGTAAATCATTATCAGGTTTTGATGGTGTCCCGTCTCATTAGGTTTTTGTCAGGCCTTGGCTTAGCACTCTTCCTGGTGCTTTTTAATAACTGAATAAATACAGAAGCTCAAACAGGGCTTGATTTATGGCAGGGTTTGGGCTGATTTGTGCTGGGAATGTTTAGCACACAGGCAGGTGTCCTACAGGTCAGGGTCAAGGCCACGGCCACACCACCAGCAGCTAGTGTTTTCACCTACACACCAATTTAGACACATTTTGAGGCTATATACAGAACTCTCCATATACACACCTCTGTCTCTGTGTATTTTTGACTTATGTACTGTATTCCTTGTTATTTTTTTTTTTAAATGACTGGTTGATTCTTGTGTATTTGTTCAATGCTCTGTTATAAAACAATTATTAATTTTGTCATGGGAAATTTTTTTTTCTTTCCTTTCTTCCGTCTTTAATTGTGAGAAAAACATCCTTAAAATGCAGAGACCAAAATGTCTATAATTCTAACTGATGCACAGTGCTCTTTTTCCACAGAACGTTTGTATAATTTTAAGATACATCTTTAAAATAGTTTTACGGAAAAAGAAAGACTTAACTGAATGCCACATGGTAATAAGTATCAGAAAATATTTGGTACAAGACATCTACAGAATCTCAGTTGGTTTAGGATTAAATTTGGAAAAAGTACATTTGTATTAAATAATATTAAATAAACTAATACAACTAATACACTTAATTGATGTGACTATACTCCAAAAATAATAAGGCCTAAATTTAAGATATACGTATATGAATTGCAAATAAAATTACACAGTTTATATATATATATATATATAATATATACACATATATGTACTGACCTGTTTTTTATTTATTCATCAAAAATAAGACAAATGCCATGAAATTCCGCGTTATACAGTAAATTCCGTTTTA